>NW_027200924.1:0-15588 GCF_038502225.1 Cherax quadricarinatus
TTGCTCCATAAACATACTTATCTACGTTCATGTTATCATAGTGGGTTATAGATCTACTCAGGCTTCTAACTGCATTCCTATAACAATCATCTTCATTATTTACTTCTCTCCTAATATTATTCCTAATGCTAGACACAGTTATACCAAAGTTATATTCTACGTTCTCCTTCTGGATACTCTTCTTGGCTAACATATCAACTTTATCATGAAGGAGTAATCCAATGTGTGATGGGATCCATAGCAATTGTACATTAATTCCTTTGTCCCTAATTTTTGAGTATCTATACCTGGCTTCCCCAATGAGCATGTTGTTGGAGTCATTATATGAGCCAAGAGCCTTCAATGATGACATAGAATCAGTAATGATGATAGAGTCAAGCTCAGTGTCATAGGTTAGCTTTAGCGCCATTAGGATTGCAAACAATTCAGTTTGCAGTGTAGACGCCCAGTTGTTAATTCTTATGCCTAACTCAACAAATTTATTATCGTTCTTAACTAGGGAGGTGGCAACAAGAGCAGATGCAGCCCTGCCAGAAGACTCCTGTTTAGATCCATCAGTGTATATAACTTGTGATAACTTATTACTACCAGCTAGGCGAAAAATTTCTTCTTGAGCAGTTGCTCTAACAAGAGATTTAAGGAAGGGATTACTAGCAATGAGCTTCTTGGGAGGGACTTGTAGGTATGTGATATTAAATGAACACATCTTCCATGGAGGGGTGAAATGCTCTTGTTGCCTACAGTTCATGCAGGTTATAAAACTTAATGCAATTGCACGTTTTCACAGTCCATTTAGATCTGTGTGTATTTACCTCTAGACACTTGGTAAGATTCACTGTGACAGTGTCTGGTTCGTTTCTCAACATTCTAATGCCGAGTACAGTGTTAATTTCAACAATCCTATCACTGATACTAGAAATACCAAGCTCCTTCCTCATGTTAAGAACTTTTGTAGATCTGGGACAGCCAAGAATAGCCCTGAGAGCTTCATTTTGCATTAAATAGGCTATGTACATCATTCTCACGATTCTCACATTAGCACCATAGTTGGGATTGTAGCCAGCAACAGCTTTGAGAGCATTTAGCCTAGCTTTACATTTCTTGTTTAGTTGTGGTATAGTGGATTTGTTAAAGGGTACATCTACACCAAGATATCTGTAAGTTTTAACGTAGCTAATGATTTCACCCTGCAAATAGATGGGTGGGGGATGTCGTTTGCTTGTTAATATCTTTGTTTTAGAGGAAGATATTATGAGGCCTAGTCGATTACAAATTGCTTGAACTTCATTAAGAATGGTATTCATCTTCTTATGCCCTGTTGTATGGATCATGATATCATCAGCATAGCTTATAGCTATATGTTTAGGTGAGGCAGGTAGAGCATTTAGGAGAGCATTAATCAGAATATTAAATAGCATGGGACTAAGAACTCCTCCCTGCGGTGTACCTAAAGACATTGCTTTAGAATCACTTCTGAAGCCTTGGTAAAGGACAGAGGATACTCTATTTGACAGGTATCCTATTATCCAGCAGAGTAAGCTACCACCAATATTCATTTTGGCTAGTTCATGTAGTATAACGGTTCTGTTTGCAATATCAAATGCAGATTTTAGATCAAGAAAAGTGGTAAAACTAGTAGAGGTGTGTGCAGTGAGAAAGGTGGAAATACAGTTCTGCACACTTTTACCTTTCATGAACCCATAGAGGTAGGGGGAAAGTTGATGTCTGATTCTGTAGTACAATCTGTTAAGCATCATTCTTTCAAAAGTTTTACAAAGACAACTAGTTAAGGAGATCGGCCTAAATGTATCAGGCTGTTGGGGCTTAGGGATAGGCACAATGAGACTATTGGTCCAGGAAGTAGGAAGAACGCCCTCAATGTAACTGAGATTATACAGTGCCAACAAAGGGTTATCAGGCACGTGCCTTAGAGTTCTGAGAATATCATAGGTTATACCATCCTCTCCAGGAGCAGTTGATCGACCTTTGGTTAATGCATTATCTAATTCATACTCGGTAAAGAGGCAATCACTGTCATCAATATTTTGGCTCATAAAATTAATCAGTTTCAACATTTCTTCAGAAGTACTCTCTAATTTTTTTCTAATATGAGATGGAAGGCTTTCATGCCTGGATGTTTTGGACCAGTCATTTATGAGGTCATTTGCTTTTTCAAGAGGAAAGGGATGAGCAACATTGCCAGTCTTTTTCCTGGTTATTTTATTTATACCTTTCCAAGCCAAACTCAAAAGGGTGGACCTATTTAATCCACTAACAAACTGTTCCCATTCCTGTTGCCTAAGTTCTTCCTTTCTATTCCTTGCATTTGTTAGTGCAGCTTGGAACCTTCTGAGCAGGTCTGGGGTTCTACATTCACGGTATGCTTTACCAATCCTCCTAGCTGCATGTGTTAGATTGCGCAGCTGTGGATCATTATAGTATTTACATTGGTTTTTATTGTTATTTATAGTGGAGGGTCTTTGTTTCCTATTCCTGCCCACTTGATCTGTGAGAACACTCTCAATAGTGGTAATTAAATCATCATTAAATTTTTGTGTGCCAGTGGGCTCGTAATTCTTATACCATTGATCCAAGTGGTTAATAAAGTTGTCTCTGTGTTCTGGTTTGAGAATAAGTTTCCTCCTTCTGTATTTAGCTCCTTGATTGCTGGAGATGTGATCAAGATTGACAGTTGTTAGTCTTGGGAAGTGATCAGATAGAAGATCATCAACTATGACAGAGTCATGCATCGTATATGATGTATTAAATCCAAGACACAGATCTAGTATGCCACCATATATGTGAGTAGGCTCAGTAGTGCCCACAATTCGAACATTATCATGCTCATTCAGCAATCTCACTAGTTTAGTTCCATTGGTGTTTGTAATAGACTCACCAATATTCTTATGTCTGGCATTAAAATCTCCAAGAATGATTGTAGGTTCACTATTGATGCGATCTGGTAAAGCATCAGGTCGAAGCTGGTTCGCTGGGGCATAGAGATTAAAAATGTTTATGGAAAAATCGCCTGCATATACTTTGACACCATGATACTGCATGTTAACTCGACTCTGCAAGGAAAGGAGTGAATGTGGCAAGTTCTTTCTGACATACATCACACAACAGTTGGTTGACCTTAGGTTATAAGCTGCATATCCAGGCAAGTTTGGTGGAGGTGCTCCATCTTTCAATCTACATTCCTGCAAACAGATGACATCAATATTCTTGGTTGCACTAATATGATGTAAGTCAGGCAACCGCTTCCTGATGGAAGCAATGTTCCATGAAAAGATTTGTAATGTATCCATTGTAGTGAGTTATTACAATCTCTTGCTCATAAGATAGTAAAACTATTATGCTTTGACTGCAGTGTGCAGATACTTAAGAGCAAATAGCATAGTTTGTACGTCTTTATCTTCAGAACCTTTATTTTTAAGCATTTTTCGGCATTTTGGCAGCCAGTTATGAGGCAAGTTTTGAAGGCAAGAGTTATGGGCTTCTTTCTCACAAATTGCTGGAAGCTGAACGGAGATTGCTGCACTTTTGACATCATCACCATGCTCAAGAGCATCATCCTGATTACATATATTTATTAAACTTGTCAGGATCTGTTCAAGATGCTCAATTTTTTTCTGGAAATTTGTTATAATATGAGGAAGGTCAGGCGAATCCAATGTCTCTCCGGAGGATGGCACTTCTGGGTTAGTGGTTCCTTTAACACCTATCACCTTAACAGGTACCATGGTTACATTAGTGTTCTCTGTTTCATCATTCATTGCAGGTAGGTCCTGTGCATCTGACTCATCTCCAATTTCCAGGGAGGTTACCTGTGTGGTGTCCGTCTGACTGTTGTAGTTGTGTGTATTGGGAGAAATGACAAACTCATCCCCATATTCAGGTGTAGCCATAGGTATCTGTAGTGGCAGACCAGTAGTTCCATATGTGCTAGCAGGGATGGCTAACTCCTCCACAGCTGGTGTGTGTGATGGCATTCTGGTATCACCAGAATTGTTTGCAGTGAGGTGGGGTTCTTGCACACTTTGCAGAGGTTCAGTCTCAGATCTGGCTGTGGTAGACTGGATGGCCCCATCCTCAGTTACCATTAAAGGACTGTTATCAGGTTTACCTCGAAGGTTGTTTGGGTTCTGACTGCAGTCCTTGTGGGAAACTGTAACCCCAACTTCTTTACAGTTAATACACTTAAATTTTTGGCTGTCAGGGCCTACTGTGCATTCTCAAAAGACAGTAAACGTGAAAGGGCCCAAGACTGTTCAGCTACCTCCCAGTATTCATAAGGGGGCTGTGGTTCATACGTTGGTTTAGTGCGGCCAGCGGTAACAGCCTGGTTGATCAGGCCCTGATCCACCACGTGGCCTGGTCACAGACCGGGCCGCGGGGGCGTTGATCCCCGAAAACCTCTCCAGGTATGATACATTATAGTTACATTAGAGTTACATTAGAGTTACATAGATTATCATACATAGCAGCATATGCGTGGCCCGTTGTGCTCCGGGTTTTCTGGTGTTTTCACGGTGGCTCTTATGTGCTAGAACTTTAATTTGTGTCATCAATCCTATACGATACATCCCTCTAGCGCCTGGAACCAATCTTGTGCGGAAAACATTATATACTGAGTCAAAAAAGGAGAATTAGTGTGCACTACCTAGCAGAGTTTACTGCCAGAGGGGAATCATAGGCCTGTGTCCCGTGTGAAAAAATAATAATAATTGAACTTTGTGTCAGAGGAAAGAAAGTCTCCCTGAAAACATTGAGTATACATAGTGTATAGTGTATACTACAGTGGCTCCCTAGTATATTGATGATAAAGGCTAAAGTGTCATTTGAAAACAGGTGAATTTGTAAATGAAGTGATAAGCCTATAGAGGCAGGTGCCAGAAGTCGCCAGAAACTTACCACAGGTCAGCTGTTTTTAATAATCTTCCTGGCCTGCTAGTGTACTCGCATATAATCTAGTGATACCAGTGAATAGCAGAATACAGTGTTGTAGTAGCAACTAACCAGTATTATAATGGTACTTAGTGGAGTGGAGTGACTTTCATTAGTTTCTTTTTTCTTGAAATACCAGACGTATACTGTGAATTTCATATAACCTGTAGTTACCAGCGGTCGCAATATACACAACGAGAAGCAATTATTACTACAGAAAAAGCGTCCTTCCTCCAAAATTTCCACCAGTCAACTTTAGTGATAATATAGCATTTACTGTGGTGGAGACGGAAAAAAAATAGAAAAGCTAGATACAGCGATTGATAAACAAGGGTTGAGGTCGACCGTTCGTCACTGTAGGAGTTGCCAGCAGTCACCGGCTCTTCAACACGCAAGTTATACTTTTGTATCAATCAAATCACATGTTACTCGGGTAGATAATTTCCAGTAGATCCTTCATGTGTTAGCTCAAATCACCGACCAGTATGGTTTAAATAAGTGACCCACTGATCAGATCAGATAGACTGGTCCGAACCCTTGACTGGTCCGAACCCTTGACTGGTCCGAACCCTGGACTGGTTTCAAACGGTTTCGTTGTGCACTACATAGCAGGTTATTAATAGAATATTCAAGAGGTTGCTAGTAGAATTGCAGTAAATCAACCATTCAAATCATTATGAAGCTGTGTGTAGTCTGTGGTCAGTCAAACAAACGGGCTTCCACATGCATAAATTGTCATTTTTGTGGAAATTGGTGTCACGCCCCTTGTGCAGATATCCAAGAACTAGCTACAAGCAGTATTAAAACAGGGAAGTGTTTTTGGGTATGCCCAAATGAGATAAATCTGTGGACTAAAATCACAAGGGTATTAAAAGAGGTCAACATCAAAGCTGCTTTCATAGAAAACCTGGAAGCTTTCTACAACAGATGGGAACATAAAAAGTCTGGGCTGAATGGTACTGCCCTTGATACTGGCCATGTAGTCAGAAACTGTAAGGCTGGAGATGATGTCCTGGTAGTCAGTAAATGGGGGGCTGATAGTGCTGTCCTGGGAGACAGTAATGGTGAAGCTAAGATAAGAGATAAGATAAGATTTCGTTCGGATTTTTAACCCCGGAGGGTTAGCCACCCAGGATAACCTAAGAAAGTCAGTGCGTCATCGAGGACTGTCTAACTTATTTCCATTGGGGTCCTCAATCTTGTCCCCCAGGATGCGACCCACACCAGTCGACTAACACCCAGGTACCTATTTGCTGCTAGGTGAACAGGACAATAGGTGTAAGGAAACGTGTCGAAATGTTTCCACCCGCCGGGAATCGAACCCGGGCCCTCCGTGTGTGAAGCGGGAGTTTTAGCCACCAGGCCACCGGGCCACCGGAGGAGGTGCTGGAGGTGCTGGGCTGGAGGTGCTGTCCTGGGAGACAGTAATGGTGAAGCTGGAGGTGCTGTCCTGGGAGACAGTAATGGTGAAGCTGGAGATGCTGTCCTGGGAGACAGTAATGGGGAAGCTGGAGTTGCTGTCCTGGGAGACAGTAATGGTGAAGCTGGAGATTTTGTCCAGGTAGTCGGGAATTATACGCAGGAAGGAATACATATAAATGACCTCATAGGGGACAGGAGCCATAGTAGGGAAACAAGTGTAGTCAAAGATAAGATAAAACCAATATTGCAAACTAGAAATACCGCAGGAAATAGCAAACAAGAGGACTCCACTAGCAATAGTGAGGATATATTACCAAAAACAACTGGTGGGAGCTCCATTGTTGGTGCTAGGGAGGATAGAAGTAAGACAGGGAAACATGCACCAACAGGGAATACAGTCACAGAAACCCAAGGCAAACGGAAACCAAGCCTGTGCACATACTATGCACTTGGTATCTGCTGGCATGGGAAATCTGGAAAAACAGATGGGACGTGCAACTATGACCACCCTAGAAAATGCCATGCCCATATGACAACAGGAAAATGCAAACTCCCTTCCTGTAAGCTTTTTCACCCTGAACTGTGTACCTCATCAGTACAGGAAAGACTGTGCTATAACTTAAATTGCCAGGCATACCGTCTAAAGGGGACAAAAAGATACAAAACATCCAGGCCATGGGAAAACCTGGGTAGCCACAGCCACTCAAGAGGGAGAGGTTTTTTAGTGCCAGGAAGGAAAAAAAAAACTGGCAGGAAATGGCAGAAATCGTACACCAAATCCAGTCATTCCTGGAGTGGAACCACAGTCGATGGCCTCCACTCCAAACCAACAGATACAGATACTAATGCCGGAAAAAAAATCCCCCCCCCAGTACCAACAATACCACCAGTCCGATAACATTCTTCTTTGCAAATATACAGGGTCTAAAGCCAGCAACAAACAACAAAATACCTTTCATCCGTGGACTGCTTGCAGAGGCAAAGGCAATGTTCGCGGCTTTCACTGAGACCCACATAAAGGATCACTTGGACAACGAAATATGGATCCCAGGTTACAACCTATACAGATGTGACATAGTGAACAGGCAAAAGGGGGGGGGTTGGCCTGTACATTGCAGAGTCACTTGTTTGCACAGAATTGCTAAATGCCTCAAATGATGTAGTGGAAGTTTTAGCAGTAAACGTCGAGAACCAAAACCTAGTCATTGTGGTAGTCTACAAGACTCCGGATGCAACATCCCAGCAATTCCAGGAACAGCTGTTAAAAATTGACCACTGTCTGGAAAACCTTCCAGCTCCTGCACCCAACATCTTGCTCCTGGGGGATTTCAACTTAAGGCACCTAAAATGGAGGAATATAGCAAATAATATTGTTGCAGTAATAACACCAGGAGGCAGCTCTGATGAAAACTCACACGCGAGCTTTTAAATCTCTGCACAAAATTCAATTTAAACCAGCAAATAATAGAGCCTACTAGACTGAAGAATACACTAGACCTCATCTTCACTAACAATGATGATCTGATAAGAAATGTCACCATATCAAAAACAATATACTCAGATCACAACATAATTGAGGTTCAGTCATGTATGAGCGGAGCCCCAGACCGATATAATGAGATTAGTCACGAGGGAGCATTCACCAAATTCAACTTCAATAACAAAAACATAAAGTGGGACCAAGTAAACCAAGTCCTAACCGATATAAGCTGGGAAGATATACTAAGCAACACAGACCCCAACTTATGCCTAGAACAGATTAACTCGGTGGCACTCGATGTATGCACAAGGCTTATTCCTCTAAGAAAAAGGAGGAGTAGATGTAAAACAGAAAGAGACAGGCGCTCCCTTTACAGGCGACGGAAAAGAATAACAGAGCGGCTAAAAGAGGTCAATATATCTGAAATGCGTAGGGAGACACTGGTCAGAGAAATAGCAAGCATCGAACTTAAGCTAAAAGAATCCTTCAGGAGTCAGGAATCGCGGGAAGAACTAAAAGCCATAAATGAAATCGAAAGAAACCCAAAGTATTTCTTCTCCTATGCCAAATCAAAATCGAGAACAACGTCCAGTATTGGGCCCCTACTTAAACAAGATGGGTCCTACACAGATGACAGCAAGGAAATGAGTGAGCTACTCAAGTCCCAATATGACTCAGTTTTTAGCAAGCCGCTAACCAGACTGAGAGTCGAAGATCAAAATGAATTTTTTATGAGAGAGCCACAAAATTTGATTAACACAAGCCTATCCGATGTTATCCTGACGCCAAATGACTTCGAACAGGCGATAAATGACATGCCCATGCACTCTGCCCCAGGGCCAGACTCATGGAACTCTGTGTTCATCAAGAACTGCAAGAAGCCCCTATCACGAGCCTTTTCCATCCTATGGAGAGGGAGCATGGACACGGGGGTCGTCCCACAGTTACTAAAAACAACAGACATAGCCCCACTCCACAAAGGGGGCAGTAAAGCAACAGCAAAGAACTACAGACCAATAGCACTAACATCCCATATCATAAAAATCTTTGAAAGGGTCCTAAGAAGTGTGTGTGTATGAGTGTGTGTGTGTGTATGAGTGTGTGTGTGTGTATGAGTGTGTGTGCGTGTGTGTGTATGAGTTTGTGTATGTGTGTGTGTGTGTACTCACCTATTTGTGGTTGCAGGGGTCGAGTCTTAGCTCCTGTGTGTGTGTGTGTGTGTGTGTGTGTGATTATGTGTGTGTGTGTATGAATTTGTATGTGTGTGTGTGTGTGTGTGTGTGTGTGAGAGAGAGAGAGACTCAGCAATCAACATTTGCACCAATAACTCACTACAGTTGTGACCGGGTGTGGAAGTGTGAATTGCTCATTACTCTAAAATTTGTTCATGATTGCAGCCATGTATACACGTAAGTAACCATTCTTACAGTATTCATTACCTTTGTAACTTGTGAGTTCATTACCTTTGTAACTTGTGAGTTCATTACCTTGTACCTAGTTCAGCCATCAAAACTTTGGAGCCCGGTCCCTGGACCCATTGTGTACCTCTGTAATCTGTAAATACCTTTGTAACTTGTCATGATTGTGACTAGACCTACCTGGAGTTCATTACCTTTGTAAATTGTGAGTTCATTACCTTTGTAAATTGTGAATTCATTACCTCTGTAACTTGCTCAGCTATCAAAACTTTGAGGCCCAGTCCCTGGACCCATTATGTACCTCTGTAATCTTTTGACTACCGCCCACTGGATGGGTATGGGGTGCATAATAAACATATTGTGCGTAATAGCGCACAAAATGCGTGCTAAAGGAATAACAGGAAAAGTCGGTCGATGGATCTATAATTTCCTCACTAACAGAACACAGAGAGTAGTCGTCAACAGAGTAAAGTCCGAGGCAGCTACGGTGAAAAGCTCTGTTCCACAAGGCACAGTACTCGCTCCCATCTTGTTCCTCATCCTCATATCCGACATAGACAAGGATGTCAGCCACAGCACCGTGTCTTCCTTTGCAGATGACACCCGAATCTGCATGACAGTGTCTTCCATTGCAGACACTGCAAAGCTCCAGGCGGACATCAACCAAATCTTTCAGTGGGCTGCAGAAAACAATATGAAGTTCAACGATGAGAAATTTCAATTACTCAGATATGGTAAACATGAGGAAATTAAATCTTCATCAGAGTACAAAACAAATTCTGGCCACAAAATAGAGCGAAACACCAACGTCAAAGACCTGGGAGTGATCATGTCGGAGGATCTCACCTTCAAGGACCATAACATTGTATCAATCGCATCTGCTAGAAAAATGACAGGATGGATAATGAGAACCTTCAAAACTAGGGAGGCCAAGCCCATGGTGACACTCTTCAGGTCACTTGTTCTATCTAGGCTGGAATATTGCTGCACACTAACAGCACCTTTCAAGGCAGGTGAAATTGCCGACCTAGAAAATGTACAAAGAACTTTCACGGCGCGCATAACGGAGAAAAAACACCTCAATTATTGGGAGCGCTTGAGGTTCCTAAACCTGTATTCCCTGGAACGCAGGAGGGAGAGATACATGATTATATACACCTGGAAAATCCTAGAGGGACTAGTACCGAACTTGCACACGAAAATCACTCACTACGAAAGCAAAAGACTTGGCAGACGATGCAACATCCCCCCAATGAAAAGCAGGGGTGTCACTAGCACGTTAAGAGACCATACAATAAGTGTCAGGGGCCCGAGACTGTTCAACTGCCTCCCAGCATACATAAGGGGGATTACCAACAGACCCCTGGCAGTCTTCAAGCTGGCACTGGACAAGCACCTAAAGTTAGTTCCTGATCAGCCGGGCTGTGGCTCGTACGTTGGTTTGCGTGCAGCCAGCAGCAACAGCCTGGTTGATCAGGCTCTGATCCACCAGGAGGCCTGGTCACAGACCGGGCCGCGGGGGCGTTGACCCCCGGAACTCTCTCCAGGTAAACTCCAGGTTATATAAGTTATGTATGATACATTATTGTATGATATATTATTGTATGATACATTATGTATGATACATTATTGTATGATATATTATTGTATGATACATTATGTATGATATATTATTGTTTGATATATTATTGTATGATATATTATGTATGATATATTATTGTATGATATATTATTGTATGATATATTATTGTATGATATATTATTGTATGATATATTATTGTATGATATATTATTGTATGATACATTACTGTATGATACATTATGTATGATACTTTATGCATGTTACGTTATATATTATAATTATATATGATGCATTACTTATTTATTTATTTATTTATTTGAGCATGATTCATTTAGTATAATAATTGTACTTTTGTGTGCCTGTACTTAAATAAACATAAGATGGATGAATATATTAATATTGAGAATGGTATGTGGATGATGAGTGAGAATGAGCAAGACAACAACAGTAACTCAGCCATCTTGGGAAGGTGAGGTTGATCCACCCCTACACTACCACACTCTCTCACTTACCTCACCTTACTTTATGTGTTCTTATAGTGGTGGCATGTGTTGGTGTGTCTACTGTATATGTGATATATGTTAAAGTGTGCAAGGGAGGTAGAAGGTGTGTGGTAGCTGCTGGTCTCCATGTTGATATATGTGCAACACACTCCAACAACCCTCTTAATTATCGTTATTGTTGTACATGTGAGGTTATTGTTGTACATGTGAGGTTATTGTTGTACATGTGAGGTTATTGTTGTACATGTGAGGTTATTGTTGTACATGTGAGGTTATTGTTGTACATGTGAGGTTATTGTTGCACATGTGAGGTTATTGTTGCACATGTGAGGTTATTGTTGTACATGTGAGGTTATTGTTGTACATGTGAGGTTATTGTTGTACATGTGAGGTTATTGTTGTACATGTGAGGTTATTGTTGTACATGTGAGGTTATTGTTGTACATGTGAGGTTATTGTTGTACATGTGAGGTTATTGTTGTACATGTGAGGTTACTGTTGTACATGTGAGGTTATTGTTGTACATGTGAGGTTATTGTTGTACATGTGAGGTTATTGTTGCACATGTGAGGTTATTGTTGTACATGTGAGGTTATTGTTGCACATGTGAGGTTATTGTTGCACATGTGAGGTTATTGTTGCACATGTGAGGTTATTGTTGTACATGTGAGGTTATTGTTGCACATGTGAGGTTATTGTTGCACATGTGAGGTTATTGTTGCACATGTGAGGTTATTGTTGCACATGTGAGGTTATTGTTGCACATGAGGTTATTGTTGCACATGTGAGGTTACTGTTGCACATGTGAGGTTACTGTTGCACATGTGAGGTTACTGTTGCACATGTGAGGTTACTGTTGCACATGAGGTTACTGTTGCACATGTGAGGTTATTGTTGCACATGTGAGGTTATTGTTGCACATGTGAGGTTACTGTTGCACATGTGAGGTTACTGTTGCACATGTGAGGTTACTGTTGCATCAACACCCAGACAACACCTGAGTGCTGTGTTTGTGGGTAAGGAAGTAATAGTCACAGTGTTGTAGTAAATTATTACTATTATAATCTAGGGGAAGCGCTAAACCCGGAGGATTATACAGCGCCTGGGGGGGGGGGGATGTGGAAGACATTCAAGCTTAATTCGGGGAACTGGAGCACAGATCCAATTCCCTAAATCAAGAGCTGCTCACCAACATCAAGGAACCTTCCTTGAGGGGTTTGTAGTAAATGAATAGTAATATTGAGGACTCTTGCAGATTCTTAAACATTTAGAGTGGTTTTATGCAGTATATTCTGTCCAACTGAACCTTGTCTCTGAATATTGACTTATATATAACTTATAAGACAGTTGTAAAAAATGTTAATATGTATTGAACGTGATGACTAAAGACATAGTTATACTTGGTGATCTTTATTATTGAAACGTTTTAGTCTGCACAAGTGACTTCTTCAGTAGAATACAGGAGAAAAGTAACTGTGGAAACAAGTAGGAAGGTAAGTGTGAGGTGATCAGTCCCCCAGGCTTCACACTTACTGACTGCCAACTATCAAAGCTGACACACTGGTCACCTGAACATTGTCTACACTTCTACTGGTCTTACTGTTATATCTTGTATATGACTGACGAAGCTTCTTGCTCAGGTACGAAATATTTTGACAGTAAAGATATCCAAGTGTTAGACGTTATATTCATCATTTGATGGTACTGTATAACTTGCATGTGGTGTACTGAACCTGAAAAATAACTAAAATAAACAATATTCTTAACATAAAACTATCAGTTGTCTATAATTTATTTGGAAATAAAATAATGTAAGAGTTCACACAATAACCTAATCTCAATAGTAGCCAACATTCAAATTTGTATTGTTGCTTGAGTTAGTAAGTTTATTTGGTCACAGGTACACATAAGTACAATTATCATACATAGTGTGTATTACCTAGGATAACCCTAAGAGGTTAGACAGTGATTTATTTCCAGTAAGGACATTTCTTCAGCTTAGCTTTTTGATGTTATGGCTGGTATGTTCTCCAAAGAAAAGCAAATTACTGTAGTAAAAATTTGTAAGTACCTTTTTTTGGCTTCAAAAAATTTCTTGTACTTAATAAATGGAATTATTGTAATGTTTGCACCTCTCGAGGGAGGTAGGTGCCTTGATGCTGATGAAGGGCTCGAATCGAAGATTGTAATTTTCATTCACATCCTTGGGTCAGACATGATTGCTTCCTATTTACCCGGCACTGTATGACCCCTATGAGTTTAGCACTTCCGTGAGTTATTACTATAAAGTTTACAGTTTCAGAAATATTGTTTGTTATTTTATAAATTACACTATATTCATGGGAGGTGCTAAACCCAAAATAGTTGTACTGTTCTTGGAGGAATGGGAGGTAATCAGGTTTGACCTGAGGAAGTGGAGGGTACCTCTAATTGTTTTATGAAACAAATCATAAGGATGACAAGTTTTTCTATTTTGTCATTTAACAAGATTCATTTAGTTTAAGAGTTGAACCCTCAAGGATAATATACCTTGATGCTGTTGAGGGTTCTTGATCCAACGAATTAGTTGCCCCTCCCCTCTCATGGAACAAGCCTGGTAACCTTCCATTACTTAAGGGTTGTACGAGTCTTGAGAATTGAAATAGAACAGTAAATTAATAAATACTAGAGACAATATAACCACAGTAGTTTGTATGACTGAAATTTACCTTGTATAATTATTGTAAGTACTGTAATTACATAAATTCTCCAACATTAGGTAGGTTGTGCAGTGCAGCTAGTTACATTTTGAGCAAATTGGAGAAAAGTTAATTTTTGTTAGACAACTCTAACGTAATTACCCAAACATAATCTAACCTAGAATTTAACTTCTAATCTAGGTTAGGTTTGGTTGAGTTAGGTTTGATTATTTTTTCTTTTTGGTTACCTCCCAAAAAATTCTTTTAGGCTTTTTGCAGAACCTACTTGATGCTGGAAAATTTACTTAAAATCCTGTTGCTAAGCTCAAAATCCTGGTGGTAAAGTAAATATTTCCCCCTTATTTATTAGCTACCATAATATTTTTCATGGTTAATATAATATGTCAGTTACATACTGGAATGTATTATCTATGTATGCATCAATGAGCTGTCCAAAAATATTTATGAAGATGTGTTATTGTTTATCCCTTGATACTGATCTTTTATTTTTGTACTTAAATACTACACATTTTCACTATTTTATTACTTACTATAGTTGTTTTTGTTAGTATATTATGCTACTTTGAGTATATATATATATATACAGTATTTTCATTAGATTATTGTGTGACTCTGAAATATTTGTAGAATGGTAATGCTTTTAACCAATGACAGGATGATACTGTAATTTTTGCTGATACTGATACTCAGTTTTAGGCTAATACTGATACCAGTACCACCAAAAATAGCTGATACCCACTGATTCCTATACCAGTTTTAGGCTGATACCAATAAAGGCAAAGGTATATGTATACTGAATGTAAGTAGAGGTTTGCCATTTTATACGTTGAAAAGACAAAGAAAAAGATCTACAATCCTGCAGGAGTGATATTTTTTTTTTTCCATTTCACATACATCTGACAGGACAGTAGCACCTCCTGGACACTTGCTGTCTACAAGCCTGCTATGTATATAGTTAAGGTCCCAGTGAAAATAGGTCACTTCGACTTTTTTGGGGGGTTTTCCTAGGTAATTTACACGTATTACACATTACTGTGTATGATAATTGTGCTTGTGTGTACCTGTACCTAGATAAACTTACTAAAGCCCATAGTTAGGTTAAGCAGTTCAGGCAGACTCTAAGATTAAATGAACCTAAAAATAGACAGATTAGTTAAGGATGGATTATACACTATATACATAACTGCACAATCCAATATAATCAATGTGCTTGAAGATATAATAATAAAGTACAAAGATAATTTAAGTAGCATCACTGATTATTACAAGAGCAATGTGTTTAAGTGCACATATTAATGTAATTAAGTTGTATGAAGATGAGATAATTAAGTACAGTGATCACACTAATTAACAAAATTCTGATTATTTCAAGAGCAAGATCAGAATGAAGGGGCAGGTAACACAAAATAGAATGTGAAAAAAATTTGGATGTACTTTAGTAAAAGTAGTGGAGACAAGTGTATTTAAATTCAGAATTAAAATTTTTATTTTTTTGTGTTGTACGAAGATAATATAGTAGTTTACATATAATGCAACA
>NW_027200925.1:0-15585 GCF_038502225.1 Cherax quadricarinatus
ATATATATATATATATATATATATATATATATATATATATATATATATATATATATATATATATATATATATATATATATATATATATATATATATATATATATATATATATATATATATATATATATATATATATATATATATATATATATATGTCGTGCCGAATATGTAAAACTGGTCAATTAGCAAGAACTCATTTATAATTAAGTCCTTTCTAAACTTTTCTCTTATACGTTTAAAGATATATTTTTTTCATTAATGTTAATGAAAAAAAATTTAATTTTGCTCCAAAAGAATCTTAGAAAACTTATTTAACCTTATTATAACAAGAACAATTTATTTTAGCCTAACCCAACTTAATATATTTTAGATTTGTTTACAATAATTTAATACTAAACAAACACAGTGAAATATATTTTTTTTCGTTAGGTTCAGAATGATTTTGGCGAAATTATTGCATACACAAATTTTCACATGTCCTATATGGCAAGATGAGCGTTGCTATTTAAGCCAATATCGCAAGTTCTGCCTATTCGGCACGACATTAATAATATATATATATATATATATATATATATATATATATATATATATATATATATATATATATATATATATATATATGTCGTGCCGAATAGGCAGAACTTGCGATATTGGCTTAAATAGCAACGCTCATCTTGCCATATAGGACAAGCGAAAATTTGTGTATGCAATAATTTCGCCAAAATCATTCTTAACCTAACGAAAAAAAATATATTTCACTGTGTTTGTTTAGTATTAAATTATTGTAAACAAATCTAAAATATATTAAGTTGGGTTAGGCTAAAATAAATTGTTCTTGTTATAATAAGGTTAGGTAAGTTTTCTAAGATTCTTTTGGAGCAAAATTAAATTTTTTTTCATTAACATTAATGAAAAAAATATATCTTTAAACGTATAAGAGAAAAGTTTAGAAAGGACTTAATTATAAATGAGTTCTTGCTAATTGACCAGTTTTACATATTCGGCACGACACATATATATATATATATATATATATATATATATATATATATATATATATATATATATATATATATATATATATATGCAATAAGATCACAGTAAACAGGTGATTTCAAAATATGCAAAATTAGATCCATTTATAATTAATAGAATTTGGGTAGAATTTAATAATACACTGGACAAATAAATAGCTTGGGGGTGAGTTTTGCAAAGGACCTATCCAAGTTAGCTTGCCGCGCGTCACGTGTTTAACCGTTGTGGGATCTGATAGTGAGGTGCTGGCCGACCCCTTATATAGCTTCCTTGGATGCTTCACTTTCATAGTTCCTTGATAATGTGAGTAGTCACAAAAGCGCTTGGAATTTCTCTATTCTTTCAGAGTTGTTGTTTTGCATATATATATATATATATATATATATATATATATATATATATATATATATATATATATATATATATATATATATATATATATATATATATCGTGCCGAATATGTAAAACTGGTCAGTTAGCAAGAACTCATTTAAAATTGAGACCTTTCTAAAATTTTCTCTTATATGTTTAAGGATAGATTTTTTCATTAATGTTAATGTAAAAATTTTGAATTTTGCTCCAAAACAATCTTAGAAAACTTACCTAACCTTATTATAACAAGAACAATTTATTTTAGCCTAACCTAACTAAATATATTCTAGATTTGTTTACAGTAATTTAATACTAAACAAACACAGTGAAATATAATTTTTTTCGTTAGGTTCAGAATGAGTTTGGAGAAATTATTGCATACACAAATTTTCGCTTGTCCTATATGGCAAGATGAGCAATGCTATTTAAGTCAAGATCGCAAGTTCTGCCTATTCGGCACGAGATTATATATATATATATATATATATATATATATATATATATATATATATATATATATATATATATATATATATATATATAAGGAGGTACCACCTCTAGAACTGTCCTGGGGACCCTCATCCTCAGAGAAAAGAATGAACTTGCTTCAGGGAAAACTCAAGGTTCTTCCTGAAGATGTTTGAAAATTTTCTCCTTCCACCCCCTTTATTTAATATATATTTTATTTAAAGACAAAATGCATTGACAAAACATTCACAAAAATACAATAGAGTAAAACATAGATAACTCAGAGCTACGTCTCGAATACTTTGTCCAGCTCCCCGGTGGTGGGCCGCATGCCCAGAATGCTGAAGGCATTTTCCCTCTGGATCGCAACACTGAGTCTCTGAAAGAGGAAGCTGGCTTTCTGTGGTATTTGGTTTTTATGACGAGTTTTTCACCCAGCTCTTTGGGGAACTTTAAGGCACACTTGCCCCATGCTCCAAGGGTCTCTGACCCTTTTGGGATGCAGTTATAGTGAGGAGGAAGACCTTCATATTTGTGGGTCTTCCTGTGGCTAGCAGCTCCACCGCTTCAGCTATGGAATATGGGAAAGTAGGTATTTGCCAATGTTGCGGCAGATCAGCTGTCGCCCTGCCGCGAATACACCTGTGTTCGGTGAGTATGGGAGAGGCTAGGCGAAGAGCAACACCAATCCCAATGGCCTGTGGGTCGAGTCGAGTGCCCAGGTAGGAATTGCGAACAGCTAGAAGGAAATCTGAGTGTGGTGCCTCCACCGATAGGAGAAGAGCTTTGTTCTTTCCTAGAGCGTTGATGAGCATTATGTTGGCGATTTTTTCCATGATCGGTTTTTCCCAATGGGACTGTTTGTGCTCTTTGGGAGGAGCTGGTCTACTGGAGGAGTCTGCAAGGGTGTCCCACCTCATGGCTGCTTCAGTGAACCTTGGGTCTTGAGCTCCTACCACGTCTCTCATGCTTTCGGGGACAATCTTCCTGACTAATCCACTGGAAACCAAACACGAAGACAGAAATGCTTTGCGCACCCGTATACTTCCCAGTCGCACTGGGAGGGTTGTCTGATCGCGTTGCCGATCCTCTAGTAACAGATTCAGTGCTTTCTTAAAGGTTGTTCTCAGGAGTGCGTCATATTCGTCGAGTGTTGGGTTGTCAAAAGAGGGTGCGCACCACAGGAAGTGAGTCTTGGCAGAGTAAGACACCTTGTGAGGAGATACAGGGCATCATGGGCATCAAGAATGCTTATTCTCTCCTCCATTCACTTCAGGTCATTCAATTTGTCCTTGAGGACCATATCGATGGCCTGATGACCCAGCGGTGCTCCCAAGAGGGTACTGTTGGATGGAGTTGTAGTAGAGACTTCCGAGAGGATTGCTCGCACAACATTGATTATTTCCTGATTCGTTGTGATGATTTCACAGAGGGATTGAAGACGAGTCCCAAGGCTTATCCCTGTGTCTTCACCAGTTCTAGGTCCTCCAACCAGGACTCTTCAGTACCTGCCAGAGTGCCATCATCCAGGTACCAAATGTTGAGCTCGTTGCGTAGGCTGGAAGTTAGTTCTCTTACTGCCAAGCAATAGACTGTTATATTAAACGGTTTTATTTTGCACATTTTGATTATTGCACTATTGAAAAATTGTGGCACAATTTTATACAACACTTCGAAAAAATTAACTTAATGAGGTTCGGTTTGTGGGAGAGGGAAAAAATTTGGAGCATCGCTTTAAGAATCCTCATGCTTTGAAAGATGTAGATAAAAACACCTTACCAGTAATTTGGATGTCACACCAGTCAGCATGAATGACAGAGGAAATACTCATTGACTGGTTTAAGCATCACTTTATTTTGGGTAGTTTCAAATTTTGGTTGGACAAATACATGAATGAGAGGGATTGGATTTGAGTGGGCTTTCACATGAGCAGATTTTTCAGATCTAATTGTTAGGGTAGCACTGAAAGTGGGTTGGGCAAATGTTCTGTTAGTAGGATGGTATTGTAAAGGACCTGCCAAGTATGGGCCAACAGCCCTAGTGCAGTGTTCCTCCTTTCTTACGTTCTTATGTCTTCTTGAAGTCAAGTTTTACCTCATGAACCTTGCATTCAAGGCTCTCTCTGTTTTTGATAATTCCCGTATTCATCATGCTCATAACAGTTGTGACCCTACATGTAAATGTATATTTTTGCCTCCAAATGCGAGCATCCTCACCAAGGTCGTTCAGGTGTAACATCAAAAAATATGAAAGAGCAAGTTGCGTCAGTGACCTCTTGACTCCACCCTGTTTTTAATGTGCTCTGGAATATTAACAATGCACAAAGAACAACGGATGGCCTTCTGTGTTATTCTTTCATATTTCTCCTTGTCAGATTCGTAAGTGTTCGGCTGGCAAGGAAGTGAAATGATAGTTTCATGACAATGATAATTGGAGATAAATGATGAACCGATGATGATGAGCAAGGGTCAGAGGAAGTGATGGCGAGCTCGATGCACAATCTGAGAACCGCAACGAAGATGAAACCTGAAGAAAACGGTTGTGCAGCGCATTGTGAACGATTCCCTGTTGCTGCTGAAACAACGAACTTTTTCACTGGCGATGCTGGCTGGTCTGAACCGGCTGACTGATGCCGAGTCTAGACCGGCTGATGATGCCTTGCAACTCATTTGCGCCAATGTGCTCCGGGGTGAGGTAACGAAGTCCGATACGAAATTTATGCACACTCCAATACGGCCGTGCGGCTTTAATACCAGGCACAACATCCACTTCTGCCGACTGTAGCAACCATCCCTCAGCAATGGAGCAAACCGCCTCTGGTTGTTCGGTATACGCAAATGCAGTTACTGCTCTGGGTATCGTGAATAGCACAAACACAATTTAGGTGAAATATTATTTATGTTGCGTGCTCAATAAACATAATATCGACGTGGCCTGCAGTTACTACTCGCTGACCCACGGCGAATCTGGTCTAAAAAACTGTTCGGCACGTGAGTTCCCGGGAACGCTGACCTATTTCCATGAAATTCGTCGCCTGGTGTGTCACCTCCACTGTCACTGATGTCAGGCTGTGTCATGATGTTGCTCGGTGTCACTCGGCGGTCGCACTCCAGCGGTAATGCGCTCCCACCCCGTCGTGCACTCAGCCGTCACACTCCAACGTGTCTTGCTCACCGTGTCTTGCTCAACCGCGACCGCCTCCACTGTCACCTCCCGCCCGTCACACTCCGCCGTGCGCGCTCCACCATGTCACCTCCCGCAGTCCTCCTCACGACCTCCACCACCATCCTACTCCCTACGTCACATACGTCACCTCCCTGCATCACACACTCCTGCGTCACACTCCACCGCGTCACACTCCACCGCGTCACACTCCACCGCTTCACACTCCGCGTTACACTCCACCGTGTCACACTCCACCGTGTCATCTGGAGTTTACCTGGTGAGGGTTTCGGGGGTCAACGCTCCCGCGGCCCGGTCTGAGACCAGGCCTCATGGTGGATCAGGGTCTGATCAAACAGGCTGTTACTGCTGGTCGCACGGAAGCTGACGTACGAACCACAGCCCGGTTAGTCAGGTACCGGCTTTAGGTGCCTGTCCAGTGCCTTTTTGAAGACATCCAGGGGTCTATTGGTAATCGACCTTATGTATGCTGGGAGGCAGTTGAACAGTCTTGGGCCCCTGACACTTATTGTGTTGATTATCAAATAGTATACAATACCGACAGGTTGGTAGATAAGACACATAGGCAACATTTAGGCAACTTTATTTCGAAACGTTTCGCCTACACAGTAGGCTTCTTCAGTCGAGTACAAAGTAGGCTTGAGCAGTAGAGATGTTTGATCTGAGAGGGACATGACCTCCCAGTGGCTACATTCTCACTACTACTACTACTCTGCACCTCTCCTTCCGACAGTATTTAAGTCTGAACACTGTCACTTGATCTTCAGTTAGTTCCAGACTTTGGAACAGAACTTCTCCAGGCAGAGGGACTGACAACCTCAAATCTACGACTTCAAGGGTGATGGACTGATTACATCGTCTTCACATCTCTACTGCTCAAGCCTATTTTCTGTACTCGACTGAAGAAACCTACTGTGTAGGCGAAACTTTTCGAAATAAAGTAGCCTAAATGTTGCCTATGTGTCTTATCTACCAACTTATTGCGTTGTCTCTCAGTGCACTCGTAGCACTCCTGCTTTTCATCGGGGGAATATTGCATCTCCTGCTGAGTCTTTTGCTTTCAAATGGAGTGATTTTCGTGTGCAGGTTTGGTATTTGTCACTCCAGCACGTCAACACTCCAGGGAGTCAACACTCCAGCGAGTCAACACTCCAGCGAGTCATACATGAGCATAATAAAAATCAAGATTTTTAATATACTTTAATAACTCTAAAGGACCATTGCAACATTGTTATTCCTGTTTGACAAGTAAAAAATATTTTTCTCCTGTTAGGTAAAGAACATTAAAATACCTACGAAATCAAAATAAATGAGATTCAAATTTATATATGTACGGAGCTGCTGGTTCCTAACTCAACATTATTTGCATTTTATTTGGGTTTCCATTTCATATTAGAATCACCTACAAATATTTACGTATTTTATACAGTTATGTATTTATTGAAGCAGAGTTTTTCTTAATGTATCTATTTTTTTCTCTGAATATAATGTAAAATAAAACAAAGAAAATTTTCTAGACATATGCGGCAAATTCAAGGGTGAGGCTATAATACTGGGTATAATAATGTGTTGACAATGTCAAATGTCACTAATTAACTGTTATAGGTTAGAGGGGAGTCGGGTTTCATCTTTCATTTTAACCGAACCTAATAAAATTTCTGGTGGGCGCTCTCACAGGTCTGACATCCAGCACTGACTCGCTGGTTTCAGAGGACGAAGAGGATGATCCTGGGTGTCCGACAAATCCATCACGCTTACCGAATCTCAGAAAGTTGCGGTTGCGACCGAAGCGCAAAAAGCCTCGGTTATACCCACGTTTGTTTATGTTCTTGGCTTCCTCAGAAGTAAATTCGTTAATCATTTCATCTTCTGGACGGATATCTCTGGCCCAGGCTGAGGGGCTGTAATAAGGTCGTGATACATATACACCTGGAACAGCTCTCTTCAAGCGCTTTGAAGTTATCTTCCCTGATTCAGAAGACGTAATGTTGTGGGATGATGATAGTTGTTGCTGCACTTGTGTGGTTGAGGGTTCAGATGTGGTTTCAAAGGATTTGGATTCCACATCACAGCCATCTTGTGATTGGGAACTGAGCTGACAGTCGACGGAGCGGCCGAACCTCAGGAAATTGCGTGAAGGATCACGGCCGAACCTCAGGAAATTACGTGAAGGATCACGACCGAACCTCAGGAAATTGCGTGAAGAATCGCGACCGAAACGCAGAAAGTTGCGACTTCGTTTCTCAACCGAATTACTGAGTTCCTCGTTGCCATTGTTGTCATAGTCGTCGTAGTTGCTGCGTCCGAATCTGCTAACACGAAAATGTTCATTTAATTATGCATTTTGTGATTTTTTTTTTTAATATTTAAGTGTTTTTATATAATTTTATTTGCAAAGACCCATTAATACATTTCCAGTAAATTTTGTGAATTTTCAGTCTATTTAAATGTTTGCTATAATATTTTATTACAATTTAGTTGTTGCTCTATCCTTTAATTTACATATTCCAATTAGAAAATGTTGAATAAAAGAGTTAATATATTTAACGCTTTCACAATTTGAGAATTTAATTCCTCTTAGTATATAAAAGCCAATCATTAAGAATTAGATGCCGGTAACAGTAATAGAAATTTGGAGTACGAGGTTTTTCAGCTGTACAGACCTGAGGAAATTGCGACCTCCTCTCTTGTTTTCCACATGATTGCTACAAAAATTGCAGAAATAAAATAAAATAGAGATAATTATAAATGAATTGAGTTTTCTAATGAGCAATTGAGGAAGCAAGTAAATATTACCAAATAGCCAATTATTCCAGTCCTCCCTAAGTCATTTTATGTCGAGTGTTAACTGATACAAATATTTGAATGTACATGCACTTTCCACTACATACACTCTTCCCTAAATTATCTCCACATGCAGTTATATCTACATAAATATTTTGTTAAAATTCGATTAGAAATTAAAATGCAAGGAGAATGTTCAAGATGACGAAGATTACTATGGATGTCCTAAGCTGCCACAAATGTTATTGTAATAGAAATTCAGAGACTTTTGAGGGAAGGTGTGAGAGAGAAATGCCCAGCGTTGTGCTCTTCCAACAACGACAATGCCTGTACAGAATTGGTATACAGTACCGACAAGATGAAATTAAGACATATGCAACATCTGGGTATCTTTATTGTAGACGTTTCGCCATCCAGTGGCTTTATCAATACAAATTCCAGGACATAACTTGAAGACAGTAGAACTATGTACAGAAGATGAGGTAATCAGTCCCTCAACCTAGGAGTAGGTGCGAAGAGCACCGTAGTCGTGGAGATTCTGAAGCAGAAGCAAGGAGCCTGGCGCTTTTATACTAACCTCAGGTGGAAATGGGACGTGTAGCAGACGAGGGCATAGTTACTGTTAGGCGGGATTCCCCAGTGGAAGTAGGTCCTACCCGAGGAGATGGGTTAGTTGTAGTAGTAGTTGTCGTAGTCGTGAAGGTTATGTACATGTCCTCAGAATCAAGATTCCATGATGTTGCAGTGTCTGACAAGTTGTACAAGAATGGTATACCAGTGACTATGCCCTCGTCTCCTACACGTCCCATTTCCACCTGATGTTAGTATATAACCGTCAGGCTCCTTGCTTCTGCTTCAGAATCTCCACGACTATGGTGCTCTTCGCACCTACTCCAAGGTTGAGGGAGTGATTACCTCATCTTCTGTACATACTTCTACTGTCTTCAAGTTATCTCCTGGAATTTGTATTGATAAAGCCACTGGATGGCGAAACGTCTACAATAAAGATGTTGCACATGTGTCTTAATTTCAACGACAATGCCTAATGCTCACGAGGCACATTTTATCTAACGTTTTCTGGCCAAAAACACCATGTCGATCATTTCCCACCCTCCCTAGTACCCATATATAACTCCTTTTAACTTCATTCATTTTCTAAAGTTAAAAATGAGGGTCAAGAAAACTCGTTGGCCGTGCTATGTGAGTGGGAAAACCGGTACACTTTTTACCGCTGTCCGAAGACTTTGTAACACCTCTTATGATCCTTGCCCAGCAGAAAGATAAAATTAGTTCTGGTAGTGAAAAGGCCACATGCAGATGCATCAGCTAAGGCTGTTATGTGCTCGCTCTGTTGCAGTCCTCTTCATTATAGGGATTTCGTTGACACCAAAAGCGTAAACAAACATTGATCCAGCAGACAAGGATGGTTGAATACCAAGCTAACTCCCGCTGGTATGAGATGATGGTTGCAGTCCCTAACATTTATTCTCTCAGCATTTGGGATGAACCAAGACAGAAATTGGTTTGAAACCCGCCTTTACCATACTAACAGAAGCAACCGCTGCATGTCGAGCCTCCAACACTGAAATAATGATGTGGAGAACATCTTGTTTTTCAAACTAGATGAATAATAAAAAGATATTTAATTAATCACTTGCTCACCTCAAGTAGTTTTCATTTATTTATTTATTTATTTATTTATAATTTGAGCACACTTACAGAGGTACAAAAAAAAATACAGATAAGAGCAGCATGCCAAAGCCACTTATACTATGCATAGCATTACGGGCTGGCTTAAAATTAACTTAAGATTAACTAAGCAATGATGAAATCAGTGAAAAACATTAATGTAAACTGATTACTATAAAGCACAAGTGAGTATTACAAAGACAGGTCATATGGTTGCATGCATTGTTGTAAATTCAGTAGAATGGAGTATTCTGTTAGGTAGTGAATTTAAAAAATAATAAAGTTAGATTGGGTTTTAGGTTTAACATTTATGTGATATAATTGTGAGAAACATTTAAGATATACAATTTATAAGGTTCAGTTATTCAGTATTTATTTGGTTTTGGGTGAGTAAGTGATCTTTGAGAAGAGACTTGAATTTATAAACAGGTAGTGTTTCTTTTATATTAACAGGTAATGAATTCCAGATTTTAGGGCCTTTTATGTGCATTGAGTTTTTGCATAGCGTGAGATGGACACGAGGAATATCAAAGAGTGATCTGTGCCTTGTGTTATGGTCATGTGTTCTGTTGAGGTTGGCAAGGAGATGTTTGAGGGGAGGGTTAATATCAGAGTTGAGTGTTCTATGTATGTAATAGGTGCAGTAATAAGTATGGATGTTTTGTATGGTGAGTAGGTTGAGTGTATTGAATATTGGTGGAGTGTGCTGCCTGTAGTGAGAATTTGTTATCATTCTAACTGCAGCCTTTTGTTGGGTAATTAGTGGTCTGAGATGGTTACTTGTTGTTGAGCCCCATGCACAAATTCCATAGGTGAGATAGGGGTAAATAAGAGAGTGATATAGGGCCAGGAGGGCTGACTGTGGAGCATAGTACCGTATCTTCGATAGTATGCCTACAGTCTTGGAAATTTTCTTAGAAATTTGTTGTATATGTGTATGAAATTTGAGTCTATTATCAAGGTGGATTCCTAAGAATTTTCCCTCTGTTAGCTTTGTGATAGGTGATCCGTTTATCATTATGTTAAGAGGGACATCTGTAGCTCTGTTACCAAACTGAATGAAGTAGGTTTTGTCAATGTTTAGTGTAAGTTTGTTAGTACTCATCCAGGTAGATATTTTCTGTAATTCGGTATTTACAGTATTGGCTAGCGTGACTGGGCTCGGGTGGGAGAAGACGTATGTTGTGTCATCAGCAAATAGTGTGGGTTTGAGTAATTGAGAAGCATTTGGTAGGTCATTTATGTATAGGAGAAAGAGAAGAGGGCCAAGGACACTTCCCTGTGGGACACCAACTGTAATTGGTTGTGCAGAAGAGTTTGCCCCATTTGCGTACACATATTGGCTTCTGTTGCTGAGGTATGACTTGAGGTAGTTGAGGGAGTGCCCTCTTATACCATAGTGTGATAATTTTACGTGGAGCAAGTCATGGTCAACTGTATCAAAAGCTTTACGTAAGTCAATGAAGATCCCCAGTGGGACTTCTTTTTTCTCTATTGCAGTGTATATATGTTCTAGCATGTGTATAATAGCATCATTAGTATTTTTATTAGGCCTGAATCCAAATTGGCAGGGGTTGAGTATGTTTTGGGAGATAAGGTAGGAGTAGATTCGTTTATGAATTAATTTTTCGAAGATTTTTGAGAGAGGGTGTAAGTTGGATATTGGCCTATAGTTATTCAACTCTGTTTGGTCTCCTCCTTTGTGGATCGGGGTGACCCTTGCTATTTTGAGTACTGTAGGGAAGGTGGAGGATTCAATGGATTTGTTAAAGAGTGTTGCAATGATTGGTGATAGCACTTGTGACACTTTTTTGTATATAAAGGGTGGTAAGGTATTTAAATCTCCTGCCTTGTTTTTTAGTGCGTTGATAATAAGGGAGACTTCGTATGGGTTAGTCGGAGCTAGGAACAGTGTGTTCGGGTAGTTGCCGGTGAGGTAGTCATTTGGTGGGGTATCTGAGCTTGGGATTTTATTGGCAAGGTTTTGTCCTATAGTGGAGAAGAAATCATTGAGTCTGTTTGCTGTTTCTGTTGGTGGGAGTTGGGGTTCATCTGATTTTGCTAATTTTATTTCGCTATTTCGTGATATCTTTTTTGTTCCCAGAATTTCTGATAGGGTTTTCCAGGTCTTTTTTATATCACCTCGTAAGTTGGATAATCTGTTCTCATAATACAATTTTTTTGCCCTTCTTATCAGGCTGGTTAGGATTGACGAGTAACGTTTTGTTTGGTCTCTGGTTATGTGACCCATTCTGTACTGTTTTTCATATTGGTGTTTTGTATTTATGGATTTGAGAATGCTGGGTGTTAGCCAGGGACTGTTCAGTCTCTTAGCTGTCATCTGCTTAGTTTTTTTAGGGCAGTGCTTGTTATAGAGGTATTGAGTCTTTTTTAGAAAATTATTAATACATTCGTCAATATCTGTATTGATTTCTAGCTCAGTGTGCCAATCAATGTTTGCTAATGCTGTTGTGAAGTTATTAATGGCTGCCTCATTGTGAAGTCTGAAGGTGACTTTAGTAGTGTCTTGGGGTAATTTACCAAGAGTTGTTATGAGGAAAGTAGGGTAGTGGTCTGTGGTATTATCTGTAATTATGCCTGATTTTAAAGGGGATATGGTGTTGGTCCAGATGTGGTCAAGTAGGGAAACACTAGTCTCTGTAACTCTTGTAGGTTTTGTTACTGTTGGTAGCAACATACAGTTACTCATTGTGTTTGTGAATTCAGTAACGTGTGGGTCCTGGTCTTGCAGGAGATTTATATTGAAGTCACCTGAGAGTAGTAAGTGATCTTTGTTCATGCGTGCATCAGTTATCATACTTCCTAGGTTTTGACTAAATTGGCTAATATTTGACTGTGGAACTCTGTAGATGTTTATCAATGTGAGAGGTTTTTGTAGGTATTTGGATTAGGAAAACCTCCATCTAAATCCTCCTGACTGACTATGTACAGGCCATCAACAATGCCCATCAGTTCACTGCTCTCAGTAACTGTGGAGAACTATGTTGAGACTGACACAGTAACTGTGGAGAACTGTTGAGACTGACACAGTAACTGTGGAGAACTATGTTGAGACTGACACAGTAACTGTGGAGAACTATGTTGAGACTGACACAGTAACTGTGGAGAACTATGTAGAGACTGACACAGTAAATGTGGAGAACTATGTGGAGACTGACACAGTAACTGTGGAGAACTATGTTGAGACTGACACAGTAACTGTGGAGAACTATGTGGAGACTGACACAGTAACTGTGGAGGACTATGTGAAGACTAACACAGTAAATGTTTAGAACTATGTGGAGACTGACACAGTAACTCTGGAGAACTATGTTGAGACTGACACAGTAACTGTGGAGAACTATGTGGAGACTGACACAGTAACTGTGGAGGACTATGTGAAGACTAACACAGTAAATGTTTAGAACTATGTGGAGACTGACACAGTAACTCTGGAGAACTATGTGGAGACTGACACAGTAACTGTGGAGAACTATGTGGAGACTGACACAGTAACTGTGGAGGACTATGTGAAGACTAACACAGTAAATGTTTAGAACTATGTGGAGACTAACACAGTAACTGTGGAGAACTATGTGGAGACTAACACAGTAACTGTGGAAAACTATGTATACTATAACATAATATCCGTCTAAAATACTGAGGAAATGTTGAACTAATGTTGATTCAACATCATGAAAAAGAATACTTAGTCAAACAGTGGATCTCATAAAGTAGAAATAGCCAAACTCAATGTTATGTAACAAATCTGCTTTGGATCCAAACATTTTGATCCTAAAGGGCAATTCCTAATCATGTTCACCCTTCAGGGGAGGACACCTTAATGCTGGTAAAAGGCTCTTGATCCAAAGATTTGGAGCACCTCTTCCCTTGGATAGAATATGATTGTGTCCCATTAGATGCGCTGTAAAACCCAAACTAGAAGTATGTTGATGGATGCAGCATCCGTGCTAAGATGAACCTGGAGTCCTGCACGTCAATGTACGTTTAAATAGTACAAATTCCTACAACCTCATCATCCCATTGACCGATTCCTTTAATTTCAAAAAATTTTCAAACTAGATGAATAATAAAAAGATATTTAATTAACCACTTGCTCACCTCAAATAGTTTCCTTTAGGAAAACCTCCATTTAAATCCTCCTGACTGACTATGTACAGACCATCAACACTGTCCATCAACGCCTGGTTTTCTGGGTTGTTGATGTCTGGTGCTGCGTCAACGGTGAGAGCGTCGGAACACCAAGGGAAGGATCCCAGATATATCCTGGCTGCCAGCAGCAAGATGCACAACCTGGAGCAGTGATAGATGCAAATTTATCAGCGGTTGTTCAGATACACTTGATAAATATTTTTTTTGAGGTAGGCAAATATTTACACACAGACACATACATAGATAAGGGGTCTTACGCAGAGAGGTTAAGGGAAATCGACCTGACGACACTGGAGGTCAGGAGAGATAGGGGGGACATGATAACGACATACAAAATATTGAGAGGATTTGACAAGGTGGACAAAGACAGGATGTTCCAGAGATGGGACACAGCTACAAGGGGTCACACTTGGAAGTTGAAGACACGGGTAAATCACAGGGATGTTAGGAAGCATTTCTTCAGTCACAGAGTAGTCAGGAAGTGGAATAGTTTGGGAAGCGATGTAGTGGAGACAGGATCCATACACAGCTTTAAGCAGAGGTATGATAATGCTCATGGTTCAGGGAGAGTGACCCAGTAGCGACAAGTGAAGAGGTGGGGCTAGGAGCTATGAATCGACCCCTGCAACCTCAACTTGGTGAGTACAACTAGCTAAGTATATATACCAGGCCAGACACTAACCTCTAAGCCATGGATCTTACACTAAAGTGATTATACAACCATTACAACTGTCACTTGGTTGTGTGAACCACCGCCAACTATCACACTTCTACAACTGTCACCTGGTTGTGTGAACCACCGCCAACTATCACACTTCTACAACTGTGACTTTGTTGTGTGAAACACCGCCAACTAAGACACTTCTACAACTGTCACCTGGTTGTGTGAACCACCGCCAACTATCACACTTCTACAACTGTGACTTGGTTGTGTGAACCACCACCAACTATCACACTTCTACAACTGTCAGTTTGTTGTGTGAACCACCGCCAACTATCACACTTCTACAACTGCCACTTGGTTGTGTGAACCACCGCCAACTATCACACTTCTACAACTGTGACTTGGTTGTGTGAGCCACCACCAACTATCACACTTCTACATCTGTCCACTTGGTTGTGTGAACCACCGCCAACTATCACACTTCTACAACTGCCTTAGCTAGAAAGGGAACTCCATAATTTCATAGCACTAGAGATTTACCAAACGCAATTAAATCACTTAAATTCTTTTTTGATATCAACAGTATGTTACTTCACCACAGAAGATGTCATGAGATCCAGGAGCCAATAGTTGCACAGTGTCACGTGGATGATCTTAATATTGAAGAAGCTCCTTGAACACTAGCGTCAACCAGCGCTTGTGGATCAACCAAGAATCAGTGACTTACCTTATCATTGTGGTTGAGTATGAAAGATATGAGTGTTAGTGTTTAGGAGAAAAGAAAGGAGCAGGATTGTCTTCCTGGAATAATGGAAGCTGAGTGAATGCTGACTGTCTTCCACTGGTTGGGTTATATCAAGCACTTCCGCCCCCAGCTTGCCACAATGCTTGTCACAGGGGAGGGTTATATGTCACTGTTCATTTTTTCAGATACGAGATACTTGTGGTAGGCACAGGGCCACAAGGGATATGTTTTATATCAGAATTTGATATTCAAAACCTTTCAAAATACTTTGTTACTTTTACACACGCACACGCACACACACACACACACACACACACACACACACACACACACACACACACACACACACACACACACACACACACACACACACACACACACACAAAGTAACAGAAGTAGACACGAGATACAGGAGTGGGTTCATTGCATTTTCTGGTTCTGCAAGAAGGCCTTTGACACAGTTCCTCA
>NW_027200926.1:0-15580 GCF_038502225.1 Cherax quadricarinatus
ATTATAATCTTGAAGAGCCTCTAGTTTACTGCAGCCTAGAGGAGAGTGAAGTGGCTCACAATGATGTCTTATTACTTTCTGTTCCAGGATATAATTATGGATAACCAGATGAAGTGACATCATTATCTCATACCATCAAATAAATTTTAGAAGCTGGTATGTTGAATTCCTGCACACGGCTTCTTGAATAATCTCGGTGATGTGCGCTGTTGTGTGGCATCCATTAAATGACATCACTATAAACAACAGTTTTCTGAATGAAGCGTTTGCAGAGTCACATGTGACAGTGTGTACCATATGTACCTGTATGTACTTATGTATAGTGGTTCCATGGGTCGAGTCTCAGCTCCTGACCCTGCCTATAAACTTGCCGTTTGCAAGATTCCCTCCTCAAGCCTCGTGGGTTCTTTCGCACACGCTCTTAAAACTATGTATAGGGTCAGTCTCTACCACATTTTCGTCAATATCATTCCACTTTCTGACCACGATGATGTTGAAGTGCTTCCTGACATCCCTCTGATTCATCTGTACCAGTGTACGTCATTCTTGCCTCTCACAGTCTATCCCTATTTCCCCTATAAATTTCTCTTTTTTTGTGCTTCTATAGTGTTTTCCCTTCAGCTTTCTTCTAAAGTCATCAGGTTCGTTTCCTTTAGCCTCTCCTCAAAATTCATATCCTTTACCTCTGGGACCAATCTCGTTGTATACCTCTGCACTTTCTCTAATGTTTAACATATTTTATCTGGTGTGGGCTCCATGTTCTAGCTGCGTACTCTAGGTGGGCCTGGAACATGTTGCACAGAGGGTCTTGAATGACTTTGTCGAAATCTTGAAGGCTATTCTTAGACTTGTCATACGAGCATTGACTGCAAAAGTTATTTGGTAGATATGTGCCTCCAGCAATGTGTTTGGCATTATGCTCACCCCAACGTCTTTTTCTCTTTGAGTGAGGACAGCAACCTTTATTTTCATCTCTGCATCTTCGGTTGAACCAAGGGCTCTGTTTTTTTTTTTTTTTTTTTTTTTTTTTTTTTAGATTTCCTACTTTTCTGGACATGAATTTCACCTCTGCCTTTCGCATTCCCGGCCAGTACTCCATCATTTCATTCGGTAACTTTCCTTCCAGCTTTCTTTCCCACTGTGTTTCATTTAGAGATTCTCTCATCTCTTCAGTTTCCTCTTTTCAGGTCTTGTGTCTTACACCCATTACCTAACTCTCAACCATCAATATTTATTTCCACGAGAAACACGAAGTTCAGCACTGGTGGTCACTAGTCCACTGAGGTTCTCTTACCCTGTTTCACTTATGTCAGATGTGCTTGTTGTAAATACAAGATACCATCTTGCTGAATTTTCTTCTTTTCTCTAATGTCGTGTCCTTAACATGCTAATAGAAAAGATTTCCCTTGACTACCTCCATGATCATAGCTCCCCATTTTTCCGGTCCCCAATGTGGGTCCCAGTTCTCCCAGTCAGTTTCTTTGTTAATTAGACACATGTGCAACACTTGGGTATCTTTAATGAGGAAACGTTCCTTCACACAGTGGCTTCATTAGTCACTTTAAAGAGAATCGTGAAGTAATCAGTTTGAAGTAATCAGTCCCTCAGCCTTGAGTCGATGTAATCAGTCCAATCTTGAAAAGAATACAGCATATGTGCGAAGAAGTGTGAGGGAAAAGTTCAATAGATAGGAGTAGCGATATAGTAACAATAGTTTCATTGCCGGCTACTAGTTAAGGTAGGGTAAGTCAAGCTCCCGCCTTTCTTCCCTCTCCCCGAAAGTGATAGTTTCATTGCCGGCTACTAGTTAAGGTAGGGTAAGTCACGCTCCCGTTTTTCCCTCCTTTTTTCCCCCTCCCTGATAGTGATAGTTTGACTGCCGGCTGCTTGTTAAGGTAGGGTCAGTCTAGCTCCCGCTATCCCTTCCCCTCCCTCTTCCCCCCCCCCCCGAAAGGTGACGTGTGGGGCTCTGGTCAAACAGTAAATCACTCGACTCACAGCTCCCAACACTACTGTAAGTACATGCCTGCCTTGTATTCTAGTGGATTTATTGGTTGAAAGCTTCACTTTTGACCAATAATAAACTTAGTCCTTTCAGTCTTGCTCTAGGTTGACTGTTGTAATAATCACCACGTCTTTTGAATATTGTACACTACCATGGAGAGTGATTATTTAAGCAGTGGGTAACCTGTCTATCTTTCCAGCTTGGATGTCAGAGAGGGTCACCTGGCAATCAACGAGCAGAACAGGAGAAGGACTAACGTCCAGAGACTTCCCCATTTTGCATTTAAGTACCTGTGCACCTGTATGAAATTGCAGGATGTAACCCCACATCATTGCAGCGGTAAAGAACCTGCTTTCCTGTCATCGGGATAGAATACTCACGGCGTATCTGTGAAGAACTAGCCAGTGGTGGTCACCAACACCTGCGACCCCCCCCCCCCCCCATCATCAGCAACGGCTACGATTTCAACAACAGTGTCACCAACACCAGACACCCATTGTAGATATTAGCGTTGAATTCAGTTATCATTTATATTTTTCATTTTTCATTTTCTTTAATGTAGGATTAATATTTCATATTTAAGTGTTTTATATTTTATATTTTCTATATAATAAAGTGTTTATGTTTGTCTGTTATTATTTCTTTTTCTATTCATTAATTTTCCTGAGGAGGAGCCAGCCTGAGTAATACTGTCTGAAGTTGTTACAGGGCTGAGTAAGCCTTCACAAGTGGCGACCTTGCCAGGATCAACTCTACTGAATCAAGATTCAACTCCATCTCGAATCTACCATTGGAACTTCAACGCCGCATACCACAGACGGTTACCACCAGCCATGAGTAATCATTCTCTATGGTAGGACTACAGTACAGGTATTTAAAAGATTTGGTGATTGTTATAGTCTCAATTTATTGTAAGTCAAGTCAGGCAGGATATAATATTTAATTCTGCCACCTTTTTGTATGTGAGCTTGAAACACTTTGGAGGATTAGACTCTAGGGACCCGAGATTTTCCAGTGACAACTTGTTTCATTGAGCTCTTTATTATATCAAGGGAACTGTCATAGGACACTCTTGATTTGTTGGTGAGAAGATTGGATGGTCAAGGGACCCCATTCTACTTACTGTTTGCTCGGAGCCGGCATAGAACCCTTCGTTTTCATTAATACATATTGTTTAATTGAAGCAGGGATCGAGCCCTCTGGTTTATTTACAGTTTGAGCGGAGCAGGAATTGAACCCTCCGTTTTCTTTAATACCCGTTTCATTTCCCCTGATAGTTTAAGTTATTCTTGCAAGCATGGATGAATACCAGTTTTGGATGAATGCTGGAAGTAAGTTAGGAATAACAGGGAAAAATTTAGAATCTTTCATTAGTGCTAAGATCCAGGAAAGACTTGAAAGAGAGAGAATTGAGAGAGAAGAAAGAGTGTTAGAATGGGAAAGAGAAGAAGAAAAGGAGAGAGAGAGAATAGAAAGGGAAAGAGAAGAGAAAAAGAGAGAGAGAGAATGAAAGACAGGAGAAAAAGGAGAGAGAGAGAATTGAGAGAGAAATCCAAGAAAGACAGTTAGAAAGAGAGCGAGAAGACCAAAAAGAGCGTGATAGACTTGATCGTGAGGAGAGGAACGTGAGAGAATACGTGAGAGAACAAGCTAAGATACGTGAGAAAGAACAGTTAAATTAAGAGAACTTGAGGAAAGAGCAAAGGCTAGAGAATGAGGAGTTAATAGAGAGAGAAAAGGATCGCGAGCTCGAAAAATCTCGCCTTGAATTAGAGAATAAAAAGTTAACTTTTACACAACAACAATTAGAGGAAGGAGTAATTGGAACAACGAACAACGTGCAGTAGTGCACATATTCCAACACCTAATTTACCTCCCTTCACAGAGGGGGAAGACATAACTTCATACATTATCAGGTTTGAAAATACCGCTACCCTCTGTGAATGGCCTGCTGACACCTGGGCTACCAGGTTAGGAATGTTATTTTCTGGTACAGCCTTGAATATCTATGCAACTTTGTCGCAGGATATCATATGTAATTATAACCTACTGAAGAAGGCAATCCTTAAAGCATATCAAAAAACCACTAATTCTTACAGGAAAGATTTCAGGTATGCCACCTTACAGCCTGGCCAGAACTTTCAACAGTTACAGGTAACACTCTTTCGTTTGTTCGACTTTTGGATAGAGAGTTCAGGAATTGATCACAGTTATGAATCTCTTAGAGACTTCATGGTTGCTGACCAGTTCCTGACAGCTCTTCCTCACCAGATACGAACATTCATCAGAGAACGTAACCTGATTAAAGCTGAGGAAGTTGCTGAGGCTGCTGACCTGTATGCTGAGGCTCACAATTCCTATAAAGACCTAAAGGGATCGAACCCTAAGGGCAAGGGTTCATCAGACCTTAAGAAATCAAAGCCTCTAGTGGAAAGTAAAATGACTTCTTTTATTCCTGTTTGTCATTTGTGTGGTGTTAAGGGACATAAACGTCCAGATTGTCCTTCTAAGAAGGTCCAAAAAGTTGGAAGATGTTTTAAAGACTGTAATGACCAAGCACCCTTCTGTTCAGGAACAGTTAATGGACTTAATGTATCTACCATTTTACGAGACACTGGATGCACATGTATAGTCATTTCTGATAAGCTGTTCCCTAACCTTAAAGAAACTCATTCCTCTGCTATACTTTCAGACTACTTGGGCCGTACAGACACTTTTCCTACCATCCGTTGTTACATTAGGTCTAAATGGTTCACAGGTTGGTCTGAAGCCGTACTAGCTCCCATCACTTCTTGCTCCGTACTAATAGGTAATGTAAAAGGTGCCATTCTTCCTTCTGAGGTTGACCTTTCATCACCAAAGATGGACATAAGTGTTTCAGATCCTCTTCCTGTAGAGTCAGAGAAGCCCCTCGAAAGTTCAGATGAGACAATGTCTCGTGAGATTCATGTGGGATTAAAAACCAGTGATGCTACTCTCGAAAGCGAGGTAGTAGGATCACCGGTTCACTTGTTAGATGAAAGTGAAGATATCACCTCCGATACCATAAATGTCTTGACTAGGGCTCAGACCAAAGCCCAGGCTTCTCCTACTGTCCATCCTTTGATTTTCCCTGACTTTAAGCCTTTAGATATATCGAAGGACTCCTTTGTCAATTTACAACGTAATTGCCCTTCTCTTCAGAATTGCCATAATGCCGCTAAACAAAATCAAGTTATCCAAAGGAAAAACTTTTCATATAAATTTGAATATATAAAAGGTATCTTGTACAAGTCAGTATTCAAATTAAATTCAGATGAGATAGACTATTCCATCTTAGTTGTTCCAAGTCAATGCAGAGAGACTGTTCTTAAAATGGCTCATGACCTGCCAGTGGCCGGACATTTCTCGCATCGTAAAACCTTAAATAAAATTAGGGAAACCTATTTTTGGCCAAAAATGTCCTCAGATGTCACTACCTATTGTAGATCGTGTAAAGTTTGCCAACTGTCATCCTCCCGAGGTACCAGGCGAGTACCTATGGTCAAAATGCCTATCTTTACGGTACCGTTTGAAAGAGTAGCTATTGACATCGTTGGTCCTTTATCTCCACTTTCATCTGGGGGACATAGATATATATTAACATTAGTTGATTATGCTTCGAGTTTCCCTGAAGCCATACCCTTAAAGACCATAACTACTACAGAGGTGGCTGAAGCCCTTTTGTCCATCTTCTCCAGAGTGGGCATCCCTAGAGAAATTTTGTCTGACCGTGGGACACAATTCACATCTGACTTAATGCAACATCTATACCAACTTCTGGGAGTGAAGCCTCTCTTCACCACACCCTATCATCCCAGCTGTAATGGGAGGATTGAGCGCCAGCATTCGATTCTCAAGTCCATTTTAAGGAAACTTTGCTCCCTTAAACCTAAGGAGTGGCATCGTTACCTACCCTGTGCTTTGTTTGCCATGAGGGAAGTTCCCAGTGACTCTTTGGGGTTTTCACCTTTTGAACTTCTCTATGGTAGACAGGCCAGAGGCCCATTGTCCATCCTTCATGACTTATGGACTAATGAGGAGGTAAATGCTGAGGTTCAGTCTTCTTACCAGTTTCTCCTTGACCTTAGATCCAAACTTGAGGAGACCTCTGACATAGTTTCGAAAAACCTAAGCTTGTCAATGGACCAGTACAAAACCTATTTTGATTCCAAAAGTCAGAGGAGAAGTTTTAAAGTAGGGGATGAAGTTCTTGTACTTTTGCCTATCAAGTCAAATAAATTATTAGTAGCATGGAAAGGTCCATATAAAGTATTAAAAATTTGTGGGAAAGTTGACTACCTCATAGAAGTCAAGGGGAAACCTAAACTTTATCATATCAACATCTTAAGAAATATTACCGAAGAAATTCGGTTAACTGCCTTAATAACTTTGACTTAGTTTTTCCACACGAACTTGATAAGACAACTGAAGAATGTAAAGTGTGCGTAATTGACACCTCTAACTTAGACTATGATGAAGAACTACATGACTTGGTGACTCTTGACCACTCGGGCGCAACCAACATTAATATTAATGAATCTTTGGATGACCATAAGAGACATGAACTACTTCAATGTGTGAGTAACTTTTCAGACGTCTTTACTGATATTCCAGGTGTTACCTCCACGGTAGTCCATAAGATTGACTTAGTGACGGACAATCCTATCAAACGAAAATTATACCCAGTTCCAGTTCACCTTAGGGATGCATTTGACCGAGAGGTAGACAAATTATTAAAACTAAAGATCATTGAACCTTCAGTATCTTCATATTGTTCACCAGTAGTCATGGTTAAGAAGGAGGATAATTCATATAGACTTGCTATTGACTTCAGAGGCCTTAATGCTATAACTCGGTGGGATGCTGAGCCTATGCCCTTAATAGATAGCGATCTACACAAATTTTATGACGCTTCCTTCTTTTCAGAGATTGATATTGCGCAGGCATATCATCAAGTAATGTTAGATCCTTCTTCTAAGCAGTACACCGCTTTTCCTACACACCAAGGACTGATGCAATATAGAACTATGCCCTTCGGTTTGGTAACTGCCTGTGCTACCTACGTGAGACTGATGAGAAAGGTCTTGGGTAATATGCCAAATGTTTCAGTTTATTTTGATAACATTTACGTAATGACATCTACGTGGGGCGAACATATCCAAACATTAACATCAGTTTTGCGTAGGTTACGCTCACATGGCCTCACTGCCAAGCCGAAGAAATGCTTCCTTGGGTATAACAAGATTAGATATCTTGGACTGATACTTTCTAATAACTCTCTGCAGCCTCTCCCCAGTAAGATCAAAGCTTTATTAGAATTTAAATTCCCCAAAACCAAGAAGCTCATGCGTAGCTTTCTTGGTTCTGTAAATTTTTATGCACGGTTTATCCCGAACCTTACTGATCTTACAGGCATCTTATCCGACTTCCTTAAAAAGTCTGTGAAGGAACCTCTTGAACTTTCCGACGTAGCTCGGGAAAAGTTTAATGAGATTAAAAGTATCTTTTCGAAAGACCCTATACTTAAGATTCCAGATATTAATAAAACATTTTGTTTGAGAACTGATGCCTCCAATACTGGCTTAGGTGCGGTGTTACTACAATACCATGATGGTACTCCCTTCCCTGTATGCTTCCTAAGCCGGAAACTCCTTCCCGCAGAAACAAGATACTCCACAATAGAAAAGGAATGTTTAGCCCTTGTGTGGGGTATCTCCAAACTTAAATTTTATTTGCTGGGAAAAGAATTCATTTTAGAAACGGACCACAAACCTTTGATATACCTAGAAACTTTTAAGGGAACCAACAGTCGCCTCTTGAGGTGGACATTGGCACTCCAGGCTTTTAAGTTCCATATTGTGTATATCAATGGTTCATCCAATTATTTCTCTGACTGGTTAAGTCGTGACAGTCAGTAGAAGATTTGTTGCCTTACGCGACTTCCACATGTTAGAACTTTTTCCTCGCCTATTCTTCTTATATTCCTTGACTATAAGTCTTGGTATGGGGGGAGTGTGAGGGAAAAGTTCAATAGATAGGAGTAGAGATATAGTAGCGATAGTTTCATTACCGGTTACTAGTTAAGGTAGGGTAAGTCAAGCTCCCGCTAGCCTTTTTTCCCCCTCCCCGAAAGTGATAGTTTCATTGCCGGCTACTAGTTAAGGTAGGGTAAGTCTAGCTCCCCGTTTTTCCCGCCTTTTCTCCCCCACCCCGAAAGTGATAGTTTGACTGCCGGCTGCTTGTTAAGGTAGGGTCAGTCTAGCTCCCGCTATCTCTTCCCCTCCCTATTCCCCCCCCCCCCCGAAAGGTGACGTGTGGGGCTCTGGTCAAACAGTAAATCACTAGACTCACAGCTCCCAACACTACTGTAAGTACATGCCTGCCTTGTATTCTAGTGGATTTATTGGTTAAAAGCTTCACTTTTGACCAATAATAAACTTAGTCCTTTCAGTCTTGCTCTAGGTTGACTGTTGTAATAATCACCACGTCTTTTAGGTATTGTACTTATCATGGAGAGTGATTATTTAAGCAGTGGGTAACCTGTCTATCTTTCCAGCTTGGATGACAGAGAGGGTCACCTGTCAATCAACGAGTAGAACAGGAGAAGGACTAACGTCCTGAGACTTCCCCATTTTGGATTTAATTACCTGTGCACCTGTATGAAATTGCAGGACGTAACCCCACATCATTGCAGCGGTAAAGAACCTGCTTTCCTGTCATCGGGATAGAATACTCACGGCTATACTGTGAAGAACTAGCCAGTGGTGGTCACCAACACCTGCGACCCCCCCCCCCCCCATCATCAGCAACGGCTACGATTTCAACAACAGTGTCACCAACACCAGACACCCCGTTTTATATTTTATATTAGCGTTGAATTCAGTTATCATTTATATTTTTCATTTTTCATTTTCTTTAATGTAGGATTAATATTTCATATTTAAGTGTTTTATATTTTATATTTTCTATATAATAAAGTGTTTATGTTTGTCTGTTATTATTTCTTTTTCTATTCATTAATTTTCCTGAGGAGGAGCCAGCCTGAGTAATACTGTCTGAAGTTGTTACAGGGCTGAGTAAGCCTTCACACTTCCACCACTCCACCCCCCTCAGGCATCCCCCACCCCCTCAGGCACCCCCCCCACCCCCTCAGGCATCCCCCACCCCCTCTCTGCTCTTCACCTCCCCTCAAGGAAGGTTCCTTGATGTTGGTGAGGGGCTCTTGATTTAGGGAATTGGATCTGTGCTCCAGTTCCCCAAATTAAGCCTGAATGCCTTCCACATCCTCCCCCAGGCGCTGTATAATCCTCCGGGTTTAGCGCTTCCCCCTTGATTGTAATAATAATAATGCTCTTCACCTACCGACCACTCTCTCTACCTCCCTCAACTCCATCTCACTACCCCACTCTCTCTCCACTTCTCTCGACCCCCTGCAAACAAAATTAGGTGAGTACACTGCACTCAGTCAACACTCACACAAAACACACTCAACCACACCCAACACCCATCACACACACACATACACACACACACACACACACACACACACACACACACACACACACACACACACACACACACGCACGCAGTGGGCGTCTGTGACGAGCGGGGTCCCACATGGGTCAGTTCTAGGACCAGTGCTATTTTTGATATATGCGAACGACATGATGGAAGGAATAGACTCTGAAGTGTCCCTATTCGCAGATGATGTGAATTTGATGAGAAGAATTAAATCGGATGAGGATGAGGCAGGACTGCAAAGAGACCTGGACAAGCTGGACATGTGGTCCAGAAACTGGCTTCTCGAATTCAACCCTGCCAAATGCAAAGTCATGAAGATTGGGGAGAGGCAAAGAAGACCGCAGACAGAGTATAGGCTAGGTTGACAAAGACATCAGATCTCACTCAGGGAGAAAGACCTTGGGGTGACCATAACACCGAGCACGTCACCGGAGGCACACATCAACCAAATAACTGCTGCAGCATACGGGCGCCTGGCAAACCTGAGAATAGCGTTCCGATACCTTATTAAGGAATCGTTCAAGACACTGTACACTGTGTATGTTAGGCCCATACTGAAGTATGCAGCACCAGTCTGGAACCCACACCTGGTCAATCACGTCAAGAAGTTAGAGAAAGTACAAAGGTTTGCAACAAAGCTAGTCCCAGAGCTCAGGGGAATGTCGTACGAGGAAAGGTTGAGGGAAATCGGACTGACGACACTGGAGGACAGAAGGGTCAGGGGAGACATGATAATGACATACAAGATACTGCGGGGAATAGACAAGGTGGACAGAGATAGGATGTTCCAGAGAGGGGACACAGAAACAAGGGGTCACAACTGGAAGCTGAAGACTCAGACGAGTCACAGGGACGTTAGGAAGTATTTCTTCAGTCATAGAGTCGTCAGGAAGTGGAATAGCCTAGCAAGTGAAGTAGTGGAGGCAGGAACCATACATAGTTTTAAGAAGAGGTATGACAAAGCTCAGGAAGCAGAGAGGGAGAGGACCTAGTAGCGATCAGTGAAGAGGCGGGGCCAGGAGCTGAGTCTCGACCCCTGCAACCACAATTAGGTGAGTACACACACACACATATATATATATATATATATATCTATATATATATATATATATATATATATATATATATATATGTCGTGCCGAATATGTAAAACTGGTCAATTAGCAAGAACTCATTTAAAATTAAGTCCTTTCTGAAATTTTCTCTTATACGTTTAAAGATATATTTTTTTCATTAATGTTAATGTAAAAATTTTTAATTTTGCACCAAAAGAATCTTAGAAAACTTACCTAACCTTATTATAACAAGAGCAATTTATTTTAGCCTAACCCAACTAAATATATTTTAAATACGTTTACAATAATTTAATACTAAACAAACACAATCAAATATATTTTTTTCGTTAGGTTCAGAATGATTTTGGCGAAATTATTGCATACACAAATTTTCACTTGTCCTATATGGCAAGATGAGCGTTGCTATTTAAGCCAAGATCGCAAGTTCTGCCTATTCGGCACGACATATATATATATACATTATATATATATGTATATATATATATATATATATATATATATATATATATATATATATATATATATATGTCGTGCCGAATAGGCAGAACTTGCGATCTTGGCTTAAATAGCAACGTTCATCTTGCCATATAGGACAAGTGAAAATTTGTGTATGCAATAATTTCGCCAAAATCATTCTGAACCTAACGAAAAAAATATATTTCACTGTGTTTGTTTAGTATTAAATTATTGTAAACAAATCTAAAATATATTTAGTTGGGTTAGGCTAAAATAAATTGTTCTTGTTATAATAAGGTTAGGTAAGTTTTCTAAGTTACTTTTGGTGCAAAATTAAAAATTTTTACATCAACATTAATGAAAAAAATATATCTTTAAACGTATAAGAGAAAATTTTAGAAAGGACTTAATTTTAAATGAGTTCTTGCTAATTGACCAGTTTTACATATTCGGCACGACATATATATATATATATATATATATATATATATATATATATATATATATATATATATAACAAAACGAACTTGCTGAGTTCATATATATATATATATATATATTGCCGTGTTTATAAAAGAACACATGACTTTTCATATTCATGGGGAAGCGCTAAATCCGTAGGGAGCCACAAAGGCCTGAGGAATGAGAGGTAATTAGTACTGAACTCACAGGACGGGTATCACCTCACTTGGTTTCATCAAGATCTCTTAACCAGCATCAAGGAACCTGTCCCGAAATACTATAGCATTGTTAACTAACTTATTATAGCGACAGCTTATGACCAACACAAGCTTTTCTTTGGAATGAATGACATTACAAGCTTGACCTTGTATTAAATGACCAACACAAGCTTGACCTTGTAATGAATGACCAACACAAGCTTGTTTAGCACGTCACATAAGAATGTTTAACACGTACAAATATTGCATGTAACAGGGGCGTCAGGGTATACGTAATAGCACCTCTATGGCCATTTTCAACTTAGTCACAACTCAGTGTTAACCTTTGTGGAGATTATGATTCTTACTGTCGAAGATGAGCTTGCATGACCCTTCCTCAGTGAGAAGATGGGTATAACGAACTTAATGTCCCATCGTATCCCACTTGAACCTGGTACTAGACCTATCTATATACCTGCATAGAAAATGCCTCATTCACAAGTTGCTGTCACAGAAGAATTGATCAATCAAATGCTTGATGATGGAGTTATTACACACAGCAATTCACCCTGGAATGCGCCCTTGATCCTAGTACCTAAGAAGGATGGTACTTGGCGCCCAGTGATTGACTTTAGGAAGTTAAATGCGAAAACTATTCCAGATTGCTTCCCACTCCTATACTTGGTGATCTTTTACATAACATCGGAGATAACAAAGTCCTTTCTACCCTGGACTTGTTACAAGGGTTTTGGCAAGTCCCTCTTCATGAGGACAGCCAAGAGCAAACTGCATTCTCCACTCCTACAGGTCATTATCACTTCCTCTGTATGGCCTTTGGATTACGAGCCTCCCCTATCACGTTCTCAAAGCTCATGACTAATATCTTTAGAGACCTCATAGGTAATGCACTTATGGTGTACTTAAATGATGTAATCGTCATGTCTAAAGACGTGGATACACACTTGAAAAGACTTGATGTAGTACTTGGTAAGCTTCAAGAAGCCAATTTAAAGATCAAACTGTCTAAATGTCAATTTTTAAGATCAGAAATTAAGTTTCTTGGTCACTTAGTCACTCCTAGAGGGGTTACGACTGACCAAAGTAAAGTAACTGCAGTACTAAATTTTCCATCTCCCAAAACTGCTGATGCCGTAAGATCCTTTGTGGGCTTAGCAGGTTTTTGTAGATCTTTCATTGCCAATTTTTCTACCATAGCAGCTCCTCTAACTGAGCTGCTTAAGAAAGATGCTCCTTTCGTTTGGACCTTCCGTCAAGAAAGAGCATTCCAAACTCTAAAAGAAAAGCTAACATCTGCTCCAATTTTGAAATTTCCAGATTTTTCTAAGCCCTTCTATCTGACAACTGATGCTAGTTCAATTGGCATAGGTGCCGTACTAGCTCAGAAGACTGATGGCAAGTACAACGCAGTTGCATTTGCTAGCCGAGTCCTTACGAAGGCTGAACGTAATTATACAGTAACTGAGCAAGAAGCTTTAGCAATAGTATGGTCTTTAAAGCACTTCCGAGACATTATTTATCAGTACTCTGTTCATGTCTTGACAGACCATGCTCCACTGATACCTTTATTCCAGAACAAACAACCTACTGGAAGGTTAGCCAGATGGACCTTGACTATCCAAGAGTTCAATCCTACCTTTGAACACTTACCTGGCAAGTCAAATGTAGTCACAGATGCTTTATCGCGACATGTTAGTATAGTAACTGCAGACCCTCCATTTACTGCCGAGGATGTAAAGAATGCTCAAAGAACAGATCCCATGTGGTCTGGTGTGATTCGATTCCTGCTCCAGGAAGATCTTATTCTGACTGTGAAGCCACCAGCACCCATCAGTGACTTTGTCATGAACCAAGAATTACTGTATCGAACAGCCGAGTTGGGTACTCCTAGCAGAAGGGTATACCAGTTAGTAATTCCACAGTCACTAGTGAATGTAGCCTTACAGCTAGTTCACGATGTACCAGGTGTTGCGCACCCTTGTATGGATCATTCAGTGAAACAAGCCAGATTTAAATACTTTTGTCCCCGTATGGCAACTGATATTTGTGAGTATGTTAAGAAATGTAGTGTCTGCAAGCAACACAAAAGTAATGTTAATGGTCCAAATCCAATCCAAGTGTATCCAACTACTAACTAACCATGGGAAAGAGTTGCGCTAGATCTGTTAACTAATTTCCAATGTTCCCTCCAGGGCAACAAACATCTGTGTGTTATGGTAGACCATTTCACCAGATATTGTGAGTTAGTTCCTATTGCAGATAAGACTGCTGAGACAGTAGCTAAAGCGTTTAAAGAACGCATTATCTGCAGGCATACCACCCCTAAGTCCCTAGTAACAGATAATGGAGGTGAATTCTGTAATGAGATTCTTGAAAATTTGTGTACCTTGTACAAGATCTCTAAATCCACCATTGTTCCTCATCATCCTGCCAGCAATGGGTTAGCAGAACGAACCAATAAGAAAGTACTTGATGTCTTGAGAGCCACTATCAATCCCAACAGTGAAACTTGGGATGAAGTTATACCTGATGTTCAGTGTGCTATAAATTCTGCTTACAATGTTTCTATAGGTGACACTCCACATTATGCATTGTACGGTGTAGATAAACGTTTGCCTTATGAGTTGTTATATTCTAACCCGAAACCAAATTACAACCCTGATGATTTCATAGCAACTCGTACCAGCTTAGCTCAAAGTGTTTTTAGAAGAATCCGTGAAACACTTCATAAATCAACAGCAGAATTTACAAGAGTCGCTAACACTCGAGCAAAGCCGTCCAAAATTACAGTAGGTTCGAGAGTTATGCTGACTAACTTTAACAAAACGTCTGCAATGCCTAAGCTTGATCAAAAGTTTGTTGGTCCTTATCGAGTAGTTGAACATATCAATGGCAATAAGTATAAGGTTAGAGAAATTAGTACTGGTCAGTATAAAGAATCGCATTTAGATCATATGAAGTTAGTATGTGATGATAATGATGTTCCAACCCAGACTAATGTGACAGACTCTGACAATCCTCCTGATCCTGTATCCTCTACCTCTAATACTCAGTCAGATGATCAACCTGAATGTCGTTATTCCCTATGTACACGACAGATATTGACAAATCCTCAAGTATCATTTGTAACTACTAATTCAGATTTCCCTCAAACATGGCATGAGTTAGCCAGTGCAACAGAGTTTGATCCTCCCAGAGATGACACCCATTCTGCATATGTCAATCTCACCCTAGCAGACTTGGGGTTAAATATAAGTAACCTGTATAGATGAATAATAATTACAGTATCAACTGTATGCTACAATATCAACTTATTAATATTTTTTAGTGTTCACATTCTCTCCAAATTCTGAGATTTAACAGTCTAGATTTGAGTGCACCAAGTCTGCCTTTTCTGTTAAACACATCTTTCTTTGTACATATTCCTTCCTCAGAATCCGTAGATCACATGAATACAGATTGATTGATCAATTTTTTTTTATTATCACTTCTATTGTGTAATCCCAGTGTTGAGTCACATTCTATGAGTTGTGCTATGTCATACCTTGTAATGCATTACATTATGTTAGCTTCCATTCCGATATTCTCCTTATGTATGTTCTAATGTTCAATTGTTGTGTACTTTGACATTGTATAGAATCATTGTATTGAATCGTCTCTAGTTTGTATTAGCTGTATGTTGGGACGACATACGTTAGCGTCGCCAAGCTCTCAGTAGTATCAGTACAAGTAACCTGTTACCAGTGTCAGTAGTCGTGACTCACTACCAACCGTCTGTGTGAATCATTTGTTATTCACTGTTACAGCTGACCCTAGCATGTTTT
>NW_027200927.1:0-15568 GCF_038502225.1 Cherax quadricarinatus
CCTGATTATGAATATCTTGAACCCATTAAATACTGGGTGAAACTAATACAGAAAGATGTTTTCTCTACAGAATATAAATTTCTAGAAACACAAGATAAATCCCCAAAGAAACCTGTCATGATTAATTCTTTAGGACTTTATATCGACTCAGAAAAGATTATAAGATGTCGAGGAAGAATTCATAATTCTTCACTACCTAAAGAAGCCATACATCCAATATTGATCCTCAAGAATCATTGGCTAACAAAACTGATTGTGCAAAACGCCCACAGTAAAGTGTTACATGGTGGGGTAGCTGACACACTTTGTCATATACGACAATCCTACTGGATACCTCAAGGTCGACAAAGTGTGAAAAACGACTTAGAAGAATTTTGTACAGTTGTGACTGAAATAGAAAATAGAGTCAACAACAGACGTCTAACTTATGTTACCGATGATCTGGACAATTTAGAAGTGTTAAGTCCATCTCATTTACTCCATGGCAGAAGGCTCGAACCTGTTCCTCCCATGAATTATAAAGAAATTGTAGAGGATCCTACTTATTTCGAACCTGAGCAACTCAGACGTAAATTCAAACACCTTAATAAAGTGATTGAACGTTGGGAGAAAATTTGGCAAGAAGACTATCTCACCTCATTGAGAGAACACTTCTATGGAGCTGGTGTTTCTGAAAATCATAAGTCCTTAAGACCTGGTGACATAGTGATTATTGACAATGATGGTCCGAGGTCCCAATGGCCACTTGGAAAAATTGTGACCATATATCCTGATGCAAATGGAATCATCAGGACAGTTGATGTTTTGAACAAAGGTGTAGTGAATAAGCGGACAATAAATAAACTAGTGCCGTTAGAATTACACAGTGTTGAAAACAAAATTAGTGATTCTCCAGAAACCACACAGACTAAAGCTGTTCAGAAAAGACAAGCAGCAGTGGTGGCGAGTGAGAAAATAAAATTAATGTTAAGTGATGAATAGTTCACCTGCAGCGAACCTTCGCCGCCCCCCAGTGTGGAGGTATTTTCTCCAGGAGGGGGGTATCAGCCCCCTTCAGCCCTTCAGCCCTGAGGGGCCTAGTCCTCTCAGAAGAGGCAAGCATCATGTTTACTGTTACATCAAGTAATTACCAACATACATTTAACCAGCGTGTACTAGTCATGAGTCGTGCGACTTCTTTGCAAGAGACCAGTGTTGCAAGTAGCGTAGTTTAATAAGAGATAATCAATCTCTTACCTTAGCAGGACAATTAAGGACAATCCTGCACCCACTTTATTACCATGTTAAAGAAGTATATTGTTGTCTATGCTTAAGTCAGCAAGAATCAAGCATTCTGAATTGCTTCATAGTGGAAGTTTGGCAAGCAGGGAAAATATGCTATGTCGGCACTTGTTTTGTGTGTCAGGAAGCTGGTGGTAGACGGAGACGCCGCCGGTTGGTTGCTTATAACCCTACTAAGGGACACATTGACACCGGGATAACGAACAAAGAACACTGATCCGTGCGTTTTTGTGCAAAAAAGTATCTCAAAGAACACATCAAAACACTTACACAGAAGTGTGATCAGCTTCTTTAGTGATAAGAGTGTGAATAATAAAAATAATACTTGATGAACAGAGTGTAACAACTAGTGTTACAATCCTAACAGAGTGTAGTGTGACCTTCTTCAAAGATCACGTCTGCGTCAAACAAGACACCTATATCTGAGTCATATATGGGTCTGATACAGACACCCAGGTAGGTCTAGTAATTAATAAGACCAGCTAGGTCAGCTGCACAACAAATAGCCAGTTTATTATATCTAGATGCACCATACACTCGGTTATAGGCGGACCATCGAGCCCACACCAGTCCGTATATTTAGGATTCAGTGTATCCAGTCAGTATTCAGTTACGAAAATACTGACATAACACCCCCCTACGGATAATTATACTTGCGTAATATTTTAATTTTCAGCCCTGAGGGATTGCATACGACAGCTTCTCAAGACATCACTTACAGGATGGCTCTTTAGACGAAATCTGTCTTTCAAGATAAGTCCCATTTCAGTCCACTATTTAATCTTTGACTTAGCTTGTAGCATTTTGCTCAATAGTTACTACCAGTCACTTCTAAACAACGTTACTACCAGTCACTTCTAAACAACGTTACTACCAGTCACTTCTAAACAACGTTACTACCAGTCACTTCTAAACAACGTTACTACCAGTCACTTCTAAACAACGTTACTACCAGTCACTTCTAAACAACGTTACTACCAGTCACTTCTAAACAACGTTACTACCAGTCACTTCTAAACAACGTTACTACCAGTCACTTCTAAACTACGTTACTACCAGTCACTTCTAAACTACGTTACTACCAGTTACTTCTAAACAACGTTACTACCAGTCACTTCTAAACAACGTTACTACCAGTCACTTCTAAACTACGTTACTACCAGTCACTTCTAAACAACGTTACTACCAGTTACTTCAAAACTACGTTACTACCAGTTACTTCAAAATAACGTTACTACCAGTTACTTCAAAACTACGTTACTACCAGTCACTTCTAAACAACGTTACTACCAGTTACTTCAAAATAACGTTACTACCAGTCACTTCTAAACAACGTTACTACCAGTTACTTCAAAATAACGTTACTACCAGTTACTTCAAAACTACGTTACTACCAGTCACTTCTAAACAACGTTACTACCAGTCACTTCAAAATAACGTTACTACCAGTTACTTCAAAATAACGTTACTACCAGTTACTTCAAAATAACGTTACTACCAGTCACTTCAAAATAACGTTACTACCAGTCACTTCTAAACAACGTTACTACCAGTCACTTCTAAACAACGTTACTACCAGTTACTTCTAAACTACGTTACTACCAGTCACTTCTAAACAACGTTACTACCAGTCACTTCTAAACTACGTTACTACCAGTTACTTCTAAACAACGTTACTACCAGTCACTTCTAAACTACGTTACTACCAGTCACTTCTAAACTACGTTACTACCAGTTACTTCAAAATAACGTTACTACCAGTCACTTCTAAACTACGTTACTACCAGTCACTTCTAAACTACGTTACTACCAGTTACTTCAAAATAACGTTACTACCAGTCACTTCTAAACTACGTTACTACCAGTCACTTCTAAACTACGTTACTACCAGTCACTTCTAAACAACGTTACTACCAGTTACTTCTAAACTACGTTACTACCAGTTACTTCTAAACAACGTTACTACCAGTCACTTCTAAACTACGTTACTACCAGTCACTTCTAAACTACGTTACTACCAGTTACTTCAAAATAACGTTACTACCAGTCACTTCTAAACTACGTTACTACCAGTCACTTCTAAACAACGTTACTACCAGTCACTTCTAAACTACGTTACTACCAGTTACTTCAAAATAACGTTACTACCAGTCACTTCAAAACAACGTTACTAACAGTTACTTCAAAACAACGTTACTACCAGTTACTTCAAAATAACGTTACTAACAGTTACTTCAAAACAACGTTACTAACAGTTACTTCAAAATAACGTTACTAACAGTTACTTCAAAACAACGTTACTACCAGTTACTTCAAAATAACGTTACTACCAGTCACTTCTAAACAACGTTACTACCAGTTACTTCAAAATAACGTTACTACCAGTTACTTCAAAATAACGTTACTACCAGTTACTTCAAAATAACGTTACTACCAGTTACTTCAAAATAACGTTACTACCAGTTACTTCAAAATAACGTCAGTACCAGTTATTTCAAGACTTAATGGTACTACCAACAATCACTACAACATTCCCAACAGTGCCAACACTCACAACACTCACAACACTCACTTAACAACACTGTCAACATTGTCAACATTCACTGTACAACACTGACAACATTCACAACAACATTCACTGTACAACATTGTCAACATTCATAACAACATTCACTGTATAACATTGTCAACATTCATAACAACATTCACTGTACAACACTGACAACATTCACTGTACAACACTGACAACATTCACAACAACATTCACTGTACAACACTGACAACATTCACAACAACATTCACTGTACAACACTGACAACATTCACAACAACATTCACTGTACAACACTGACAACATTCACAACAACATTCACTGTACAACACTGACAACATTCACTGTACAACACTGACAACATTCACAACAACATTCACTGTACAACACTGACAACATTCACAACAACATTCACTGTATAACACTGACAACATTCACAACAACATTCACTGTACAACACTGACAACATTCACTGTACAACACTGACAACATTCACAACAACATTCACTGTACAACACTGACAACATTCACAACAACATTCACTCTACAACATTGTCAACATTCACTGTACAACACTGACAACATTCACAACAACATTCACTCTACAACATTGTCAACATTCACTGTACAACACTGACAACATTCACAACAACATTCACTCTACAACATTGTCAACATTCACTGTACAACACTGACAACATTCACAACAACATTCACTCTACAACATTGTCAACATTCACTGAACAACACTGTCAACAATGTCAACATTCACTGTACCATATTGTCAATACTCACAACAACATTCACTGTACAACACTGACAACATTCACAACAACATTCACTATATAACAGCTGCTGGTGGATGTGTTTCTGCCTGGTCATGTTTGTGACGGTGTTGCGTGTGACTGTGTCAACACCTGTGTTGATCTTGGCGAGGCTGGGTTTAGCGCAGCCTGCAGTGTCCCCTCTAGTTTTACATCTTTCACTCTCATGTTTAGTTTACAAAAGTATTTTAAAAGATAATTAGAAGGAGGCTCATGATGCTCGTGTAGAAGAGGAACTTCACTGCAGATAATCAACTCTAAGTTGGGGATGAAAGTCCTGTTGTACGAACTTATGGGAATTCTGTGACAGAATAATGGAAGTTAAGCGAGAAAGGCAATGACGGATTGATTGTGTTTTCTTGGTTTTCATGAGATTGACCCAGAAATCGAAACAGCAGGCAGGTGGGTAAGAGTGGAAACATCAGAATATGTGAGAGTGACTAGTGGGGGCCCCCAAGGATCAGTACTAAAACCATTACTCTTGAAGACTGAGACTCTTATGTAACATATTGGAATCTTTATTAAGGAAACGTTTCGCCACACAGTGGCTTCATCAGTCCAATACAGAGAAGAGAGGGGTAAGGAGAGGAGTTTGAGGTAATCAGTCCCTCAGCCTTGAATCGATGTGTTTTCTCCATCACTCTTGTAAAAAGTACAATATATTTGCCACTTCCCCGGTCATATGCTGTCTTTCAACAAGAGTGATGGACTGAACACATCGATTCCAGGCTGAGGGACTGATTACCTCAAACTCCTCTCCTTATCCCTCTCTGTTTTGAATTGGACTGATAAAGCCACTGTGTGGCGAAACGTTTCCTTAAGGGCTCTGGTGGCCTGGTGGCTAACGCTCTCGCTTCACACGGCGAGGGCCTGGGTTCGATTCCCAGCCAGAGTAGAAACATTGGACGTGTTTCTTTCCACCTGTTGTCTATGTTCCCCATCAGTAAAATGGGTACCTGGGTGTTAGTCGACTGGTGTGGGTCGCATCCTCGGACACTGACCTAATTTGCCCGACATGCGGAGCATAACAAGTGACTTTCTATATAGTAGTATGTCATTGTTGTCAGCTGGGACTGTATACCTTGTACATGTACTTGTAGTAAATAAAGATGTTATTATTATTATTATTATTATTATTATTATTATTATTATTATTAATAAAGATTCCCATATGTTGCATAAGTGTCTCAATCTTCAACTTGTCGGTTTTCAAAACCATTTATCACAACTATTACTCTTCTTATTAAAAAATCGAACAAACGAGGATAGCAGTAACCTACAAGACATGAACAAACTGAAGGACTGGTCAAAACAGTGCAAGGTAATGGAAATCGAAGGTAAAGGAAGAACAGATAAGTGTATGAACCAGTAAGGAAGACGCCACAACAAGTAATTATTACATCAAGGTACCACAAGAAGCTTGTTAATCACCAACGATATGTTCTGGACAAATAAGTCTTAGAATTGCCTTCAGAAACCTCTATAAGGAATATGGATATTGACCACTAATAATAAATGGATATAATCATAATCATAATTTTTTAAAGGGGTGATGGGGTAAGCCAGTGGAAGGCCTCGATCAGGTGACTAAAAGCGTCAGCTGCCGGTCATAACATAACTAAGGCCCGCGCCAGGAAACACTTGTCCTGTTTCAAGACAAAGCTTACCTAAGGAATCCGACACGGTGTAGTACGCTACTAAAGTCAGACCTGGTTGAATATGCAGCACCAGCAGGGCTACTATATACAACACTCGCATTCAAAGCCTTTAGAAAGTACAGAGATATGCAACCAGGTTGGTTCCAAAACTGATGGGGTTGTTGTATTACGAAATTCTCACAGAACTAAATGTGACCACATTGGAAGAGAGAAGGACCAGGGGAGACTTGATAACGACGTATAAGGTACTTCTGAGGTTTTAATAGAACAAAAAGGGAGAAACTTTTTCAGGAGTGTGGCAGAAGGTAAAGAAAGGAAGTGGGAGATGGTAAGAAGGCAAATGAGCCACAATAAGAAGCATTTCTTTACTCTCAGAGTGGTAAACAAGTGGAAGGAAACAGACAAGGTGCTTAGTGGAGGAAAACTTTATACACAGCTTTAAGAGGAGGCATCACTGAGCCCAGAGTATGTGTTGCAAGAGGCGGAACAGCAGCTGAGACTCGATCCCAGAAGCAAAACTCGGTGATTACTCTGCACTATACTACCAACACTCACAACATACACTACACTACCAACACTCACAACATACACTGTACTACCAACACTCACAACATACACTACACTACCAACACTCACAACATACACTATACTACCAACACTCACAACATACACTGTACTACCAACACTCACAACATACACTATACTACCAACACTCACAACATACACTGTACTACCAACACTCACAACATACACTACACTACCAACACTCACAACATACACTATACTACCAACACTCACAACATACACTACACTACCAACACTCACAACATACACTACACTACCAACACTCACAACATACACTATACTACCAACACTCACAACATACACTACACTACCAACACTCACAACATACACTACACTACCAACACTCACAACATACACTATATTACCAACACTCACAACATACACTACACTACCAACACTCACAACATACACTATACTACCAACACTCACAACATACACTGTACTACCAACACTCACAACATACACTACACTACCAACACTCACAACATACACTATACTACCAACACTCACAACATACACTACACTACCAACACTCACAACATACACTGTACTACCAACACTCACAACATACACTATACTACCAACACTCACAACATACACTACACTACCAACACTCACAACATACACTACACTACCAACACTCACAACATACACTATACTACCAACACTCACAACATACACTATACTACCAACACTCACAACATACACTATACTACCAACACTCACAACATACTATATACTACCAACACTCACAACATACACTATACTACCAACACTCACAACATACACTATACTACCAACACTCACAACATACACTACACTACCAACACTCACAACATACACTATACTACCAACACTCACAACATACACTATACTACCAACACTCACAACATACACTATACTACCAACACTCACAACATACACTATACTACCAACACTCACAACATACTATATACTACCAACACTCACAACATACACTATACTACCAACACTCACAACATACACTATACTACCAACACTCACAACATACACTACACTACCAACACTCACAACATACACTATACTACCAACACTCACAACATACACTACACTACCAACACTCACAACATACACTACACTACCAACACTCACAACATACACTATACTACCAACACTCACAACATACACTATACTACCAACACTCACAACATACGCTATACTACCAACACTCACAACATACACTATACTATCAACACTCACAACATACGCTATACTACCAACACTCACAACATACACTATACTATCAACACTCACAACATACGCTATACTACCAACACTCACAACATACACTATACTATCAACACTCACAACATACGCTATACTACCAACACTCACAACATACACTATACTATCAACACTCACAACATACACTATACTACCAACACTCACAACATACACTATACTATCAACACTCACAACATACGCTATACTACCAACACTCACAACATACACTATACTACCAACACTCACAACATACACTATACTACCAACACTCACAACATACTATATACTACCAACACTCACAACATACACTACACTACCAACACTCACAACATACACTACACTACCAACACTCACAACATACTATATACTACCAACACTCACAACATACACTACACTACCAACACTCACAACATACACTACACTACCAACACTCACAACATACACTACACTACCAACACTCACAACATACGCTATACTACCAACACTCACAACATACACTATACTACCAACACTCACAACATACTATATACTACCAACACTCACAACATACACTATACTATCAACACTCACAACATACACTACACTACCAACACTCACAACATACACTACACTACCAACACTCACAACATACTATATACTACCAACACTCACAACATACACTATACTACCAACACTCACAACATACTATATACTACCAACACTCACAACATACACTATACTACCAGCACTCACAACATACACTATACTACCAACACTCACAACATACACTACACTACCAACACTCACAACATACACTATACTACCAACACTCACAACATACACTATACTACCAACACTCACAACATACACTACACTACCAACACTCACAACATACACTATACTACCAACACTCACAACATACACTATACTACCAACACTCACAACATACACTATACTACCAACACTCACAACATACACTACACTACCAACACTCACAACATACACTACACTACCAACACTCACAACATACACTACACTACCAACACTCACAACATACACTACACTACCAACACTCACAACATACTATATACTACCAACACTCACAACATACACTACACTACCAACACTCACAACATACACTACACTACCAACACTCACAACATACACTACACTACCAACACTCACAACATACTATATACTACCAACACTCACAACATACACTACACTACCAACACTCACAACATACACTATACTACCAACACTCACAACATACTATATACTACCAACACTCACAACATACACTACACTACCAACACTCACAACATACACTACACTACCAACACTCACAACATACTATATACTACCAACACTCACAACATACACTACACTACCAACACTCACAACATACACTATACTACCAACACTCACAACATACTATATACTACCAACACTCACAACATACACTATACTACCAGCACTCACAACATACACTATACTACCAACACTCACAACATACACTATACTATCAACACTCACAACATACACTATACTATCAACACTCACAACATACACTACACTACCAACACTCACAACATACGCTATACTACCAACACTCACAACATACACTATACTATCAACACTCACAACATACGCTATACTACCAACACTCACAACATACACTATACTACCAACACTCACAACATACGCTATACTACCAACACTCACAACATACACTATACTACCAACACTCACAACATACACTATACTACCAACACTCACAACATACACTATACTATCAACACTCACAACATACACTACACTACCAACACTCACAACATACACTATACTACCAACACTCACAACACACTACACTACCAACACTCACAACATACACTATACTACCAACATTCACAACATACACTATACTACCAACACTCACAACATACACTATACTACCAACACTCACAACATACACTATACTACCAACACTCACAACATACACTACACTACACTACCAACACACAACGTACACTACACTACAGACCTACACCACACACAACATACACTGCATTACAGACCTACACAACATACACCATACTACAGACCAACACACAATATTCACCACACTACAGACCTACACAACTTACACCACACTACAGACCTACACAGCACACAACATACATCAGGAAGGCCGGGGGAATGAAGCCAAACTACAAGAAAGGGGAATACAAAGGAATGAGGAAATTCCTGAACGGGGTTCAGTGGGACAGAGAACTGGCAAGGAAGCAAGTTAATGAGATGATGGAATATGTAACAACATTGTGCAAGGAGGCTGTGGAGAGGTTTGTACCCAAGGGTAACAGGAATAATGAAAAAGCCAGGATGATCCCATGGTTCACCAAAAGGTGCAGGGAGGCAAAAACCAAGTGTGCTAGGGAATGGAAGAAGTATAGAAGGCAAAGGACCCAGGAGAATAAGGAGAGCAGTCGTAGAGCCAGAAATGAATATGCACAGATAAGAAGGGAGGCCCAACGACAATATGAAAACGACATAGCAGCGACAGCCAAATCTGACCTGAAGCTGTTGTACAGCCACATCAGGAGGAAAACAAGAATCAAGGACCAGGTAATCAGGCTAAGGAAGGAAGAAGGAGAGACAACAAGAAATGACCGTGAAGTATGTGAGGAACTCAACAAGAGAGTCAAAGAAGTGTTCACAGAGGAGACAGAAGGGGCTCCAGAAAGACGGAGAGGTGGGGTACACCACCAAGTGCTGGACACAGTACACACAACCGAGGAAGAAGTGAAGAGGCTTCTGAGTGAGCTAGATACCTCAAAGGCAATGGGGCCAGATAACATCTTTCCATGGGTCCTGAGAGAGGGAGCAGAGGCGCTATGTGTACCCCTAACAACAATATTCAATACATCTATCGAAACAGGGAGATTGCCTGAGGCATGGAAGACAGCAAATGTAGTCCCAATCTTTAAAAAAGGAGACAGACATGAAGCAGTAAACTACAGACCAGTGTCACTGACATGTATAGTATGCAAAGTCTTGGATAAGATTATCAGAAGAGTGGTGGAACACCTAGAAAGGAATGATCTCATCAACAACATGGTTTCAGGGACGAGAAATGCTGTGTCACAAACTTACTGGAGCTCTATGACATGGTGACAGCAGTAAGACAAGAGAGAGAGGGGTGGGAGGATTGCATTTTCTTGGACTGCAAGAAGGCGTTTGACACAGTTCCACACAAGAGATTAGTGCAAAAACTGGAGGACCAAGCAGGGATAACAGGGAAGGCACTACAATGGATCAGGGAATACTTGTCAGGAAGACAGCAGCGAGTCATGGCACGTGGCGAGGTGTCAGAGTGGGCGCCTGTAACCAGTGGGGTCCCACAGGGACCAGTGCTGTTTCTGGTATTTGTGAACAACATGACGGAAGGAATAGACTCCGAAGTGTCCCTGTTTGCAGATGACGTGAAGTTGATGAGAAGAATTCATTCGATCGAAGACCAGGCAGAAGCACAAAGGGATCTGGACAAGCTGCAGACCTGGTCCAGCAATTGGCTCTTGGAGTTCAACCCTACCAAGTGCAAAGTCATGAAGATTGGGGAAGGGCAAAGAAGACCGCAGACGGAGTACAGTCTAGGGGTTCAGAGACTACAAACCTCACTCAAGGAAAGAGATCTTGGGGTAAGTATAACACCAGGCACATCTCCTGAAGAGCACATCAACCAAATAACTGCTGCAGCATATGGGCGCCTAGCAAACCTCAGAACAGCATTCCGACATCTTAATAAGGAATCGTTCAGGACCCTGTACACCGTGTACGTTAGGCCCATATTGGAGTATGCGGCACCAGTTTGGAACCCACACCTAGCCAAGCACGTAAAGAAACTAGAGAAAGTGCAAAGGTTTGCAACAAGACTAGTCCCAGAGCTAAGAGGTATGTCCTACGAGGAGAGGTTAAGGGAAATCGACCTGACGACACTGGAGGACAGGAGAGATAGGGGGGACATGATAACGACATACAAAATACTGAGAGGAATTGACAAGGTGGACAAAGACAGGATGTTCCAGAGATGGGACACAGCAACAAGGGGACACAGTTGGAAGTTGAAGACACAGATGAATCACAGGGATGTTAGGAAGTATTTCTTCAGCCACAGAGTAGTCAGGAAGTGGAATAGTTTGGGAAGCGATGTAATGGAGGCAGGATCCATACATAGCTTTAAGCAGAGGTATGATAAAGCGCACGGTTCAGGGAGAGTGACCAAGTAGCGACCAGTGAAGAGGCGGGGGCCAGGAGCTAGGACTCGACCCCTGCAAGCTCAACTAGGTGAGTACACTACAGACCAACACGCAACACACACCACACTACAGACCTACGCAACACACAACACTACAGACCTACGCAACACACAACACTACAGACCTAAGCAACACACAACACTACAGACCAACACAACACACAACACTACAGACCTACACAACACACAACACTACAGACCAACACAACACACAACACTACAGACCAACACAACACACAACACTACAGACCTACACAACACACAACACTACAGACCTACACAACACACAACACTACAGACCTACACAACACACAACACTACAGACCTACACAACACACAACACTACAGACCTACACAACACACAGCACTACAGACCAACACAACACACAACACTACAGACCTACGCAACACACAACACTACAGACCTACACAACACACAACACTACAGACCTACACAACACACAACACTACAGACCTACACAACACACAGCACTACAGACCAACACAACACACAACACTACAGACCTACACAACACACAACACTACAGACCTACACAACACACAACACTACAGACCTACACAACACACAGCACTACAGACCTACACAACACACAACACTACAGACCTACACAACACACAGCACTACAGACCAACACAACACACAACACTACAGACCTACGCAACACACAACACTACAGACCTACACAACACACAACACTACAGACCTACACAACACACAACACTACAGACCTACACAACACACAGCACTACAGACCAACACAACACACAACACTACAGACCTACACAACACACAACACTACAGACCTACACAACACACAACACTACAGACCTACACAACACACAACACTACAGACCTACACAACACACAGCACTACAGACCAACACAACACACAACACTACAGACCTACACAACACACAACACTACAGACCTACACAACACACAACACTACAGACCTACACAACACACAACACTACAGACCAACACAACACACAACACTACAGACCTACGCAACACACAACACTACAGACCTACGCAACACACAACACTACAGACCTACACAACACACAACACTACAGACCTACGCAACACACAACACTACAGACCTACGCAACACACAACACTACAGACCTACGCAATACACAACACTACAGACCTACACAACACACAACACTACAGACCTACGCAACACACAACACTACAGACCTACACAACACACAACACTACAGACCTACGCAACACACAACACTACAGACCTACACAACACACAACACTACAGACCTACGCAACACACAACACTACAGACCTACACAACACACAACACTACAGACCTACGCAACACACAACACTACAGACCAACACAACACACAACACTACAGACCTACGCAACACACAACACTACAGACCAACACAACACACAACACTACAGACCTACACAACACACAACACTACAGACCTACGCAACACACAACACTACAGACCTACACAACACACAACACTACAGACCTACACAACACACAACACTACAGACCTACACAACACACAGCACTACAGACCAACACAACACACAACACTACAGACCTACGCAACACACAACACTACAGACCAACACAACACACAACACTACAGACCTACGCAACACACAACACTACAGACCTACACAACACACAACACTACAGACCTACGCAACACACAACACTACAGACCAACACAACACACAACACTACAGACCTACGCAACACACCACACTCAACAAGAGAGTTAAACTTACCCATCTTGATAAAAAATTCTTCAAGGTTTTCATCTCTCTGGTGCTGGAACTTGCCCTGGAACAGCGCCATCTCTGGTCTCACCAGAAAACTCTCTTAGTTTATCAAGAACACGGAAGGCACAACACTGTGACTGGAGCGAAACAAAAATATGTTGCAATAATAGCGAACAAGCGATAATACAAGATGGGAAACAACCACTGGGGGAGTTGAATGATAGTTCTAGGTTCCTGGAGGTTACCTGGAGGTTATTCCGGGGATCAACGCCCCCGCGGCCCGGTCCATGACCAGGCCTCCCGATGGATCAGGGCCTGATCAACTAGGCTGTTACTGCTGGCCGCACGCAGTCCAACGTACGAGCCACAGCCCGGCTGATCCGGCACTGACTTTAGGTATCTGTCCAGCTCTCTCTTGAAGGCAGCCAGGGGTTTATTGGCAATTCCCCTAATGCTTGATGGGAGGCTGTTGAACAGTTTTGGGCCCCGGACACTTATGGTGTTTTCCCTTAGTGTACCAATGGCGCCCCTACTTTTTATTGGGGGCATTTTGCATCGCCTGCCCAGTCTTTTACTTTCGTAGGGAGTGATTTCTGTGTGCAGATTTGGGACCATTCCTTCCAAGATTTTCCAAGTGTAGATTATGATATATCTCTCCCTCCTGCGTTCCAACGAGTACAAGTCAAGTGCTTCCAAGCGTTCCCAGTAGTTAAGGTGCTTGACAGAACTTATACGTGCAGTAAAGGATCTCTGTACACTCTCTAGATCTGCGATTTCACCTGCTTTGAATGGAGATGTTAATGTACAGCAGTATTCCAGCCTAGAGAGAACAAGTGATTTGAAAAGGATCATCATTGGCTTGGCATCTCTCGTTTTGAAAGTTCTCATTATCCATCCTATCATTTTCTTTGCACGTGCGATCGTGGCACTGTTGTGATCCTTGAAAGTGAGATCCTCAGACATTACTACTCCCAGGTCCCTTACATTATTTTTCCGCTCTATTGTATGGCCGGAGTCAGTAGTATACTCTGTTCTAGTTATTATCTCCTCCAGTTTTCCATAACGGAGTAGTTGGAATTTGTCCTCATTGAACATCATATTGTTTACCGTTGCCCACTGGAAAACTTTGTTTATATCTTCTTGGAGGTTAACCGCGTCCTCAGCAGATGACAGCCTCATGCAGATCCTAGTATCATCCGCAAAGGATGATACGGTGCTGTGGTGTATATCTCTGTGGAATAAGATGGGGGCGAGTACTGTGCCTTGTGGAACAGAGCTCTTCACTATGGCAGCCTCCGATTTAACTCTGTTGACCACTACTCTTTGTGT
>NW_027200928.1:0-15555 GCF_038502225.1 Cherax quadricarinatus
TCCCTGGATACATGAACCTTGGCAAGGCAAGAATACATGCAGTTGAGGCTGACCTTGGGTAAGTGGGGAAGGGGAGACATCCGGGAGCGAACGGATGGATTCCTGGATACATGAACCTGGGGATGGCAAGAATACATGCAGTTGAGGCTGACCTTGGGTAAGTAGGGAAGGGAAGATATCCGGCGGTAGACGGAAGGATTCCTGGATACATGAACCTGGGAACAGCAAGAAAACAGGTTGGTGAGGCTGACCTTAGGGAAGTGAGGAAGGGAAAACATCCGGAGGCAGACAGATGGATTCCTGGATACATGAACCTGGGGAAGGCTGAGGCTGGAAGGCAGAGAGAGAAAGAGAGGCGAGGCTGACCTTAGGGAAATGAGGAAGGGGAGACATCCGGGGGCCCACGGATGAATTCCTGGACACATGAACCTGGGGAAGGCGAGGGGGGGGGGACCTTAAAGACGAACCACTGGCCTCCACGTGGCAAGGTCTGGTAACTCAGAGATAACTCTGAGGCTGACAGTGGTCGCAAATATATTATAATTCATTATATTATTATTATTATTATTATTATGTTATTATTATTAATTATTATTGTTATTATTCATGATTTGGATTCAAAAGCTTCAACCAGCCTCCATGACAGTAGCATCGGTGGTGTTATTCCCACTCCAGCCTCCCTGACAGTAACATTGGTGGTGTTATTCCCACTCCAGCCTCCCTGACAGTAGCATCGGTGGTGTTATTCCCACTCCAGCCTCCCTGACAGTAGCATTGGTGGTGTTATTCCCACTCCAGCCTCCTTGACAGTGTGTGTGTGTGTGTGTGTGTGTGTGTGTGTGAGTGACTTATAGCTACACACATTTATATGATAAAATTGGTTAACATTTATAAGATAAAATTGGTTGACATGAATATTAAAGTTTACAATCTATGACAATAACTCAAACAATTTGAGTTATGAGTGATTTTTTTTTCTTAAAGAAAATTTGTTATGCATTTGGTGGCTATGGTGATTATTGAGATATATAAGTGGAGAGAGAACAGAAATATACACACTAAAAATATTTAGATAAACACAGCTGATGCTGATAAATTGTGCTTTAACATAAGTCTATGTAACATATCTCCACCTCCCCTTCAAATTACAGGCACTGTACTTCTCATCTCCAGGAATCCAGCTAACTGGTTTCCCTGAATCCCTTCATTTAATGTTACTTGCTCATACTCTAACAGCACGTCAAGTCACAGGAAAACATTTGCCCCCACTTGCTCCACACAATTTCAGAGAGTTTTCTAACTTTTTCCGTCATAGAGTTCAGAGTTACAAATCCTAAGGGCTCTCAAAAACATAGAAGTGAATCCACTCTGTGTGGATATCTGCACATCATCCACATACCTAAACTATATTTTTGAGTATTGTGGTTTCAAAATACTCCATGTACAAATAGGTGACAATGGATTACCTAGAGGGATGCCAGATTTATCTATGTAGAATTTGTTATTGAACACAAATTTACAATCCAAAATGTACAATTTAATCAACTCAATTATTTCATCAGTGTTTAAGGGAATATCATATTTTGGAAGGTTTCCTGCAAGAAAATCCCACTGGTCATCTACTGGTACTTTAGTAAACAATGATGTAACATCAAAGCTAATGAGTTTGAAATCATTAAGCGTTGAAATCTAGAAGTATATTTAACAAAAAAAAAAAAAGGCACAATACCGTGACTTTGTAAATGGTCCAAGACGGACTGAAACGTAGAAGTATATTTACCATGAGGTGTAAATCTCTTAGTGTACAGTATATATACTGATTGTTTGCTTTCTTTTTCTATGTTATAGGCGTTTTAACATTCTTCAGTTTTAGAATTAGGCAACTTGCAGACTTTATTTTCCCACAAACTGAAGACATAGAGTTTGTAGTCATAACTCTTGTGTTAATTAGACGTTGACGCATGTAACCCATTAAGACGAACCACTGGCCTCCACGTGGCAGGGTCTGGTAACTCAGAGATAACTAACTCTGAGGCTGACAGTGGTCGCAAACTTGTCTTTGTCGCTTATAGATTGCTTGTGATGAGTTATCAATAATACCTCTTCTGATTCCCTTCAAATTTTCGAAGGTCATATTTATATCGCACTAGCGTTCATTGATGTCCAGGTGACCGAGGTTATGAAACACTGCGATATCTTTCTCCGATCCCACTGAAACAGAAATTAATCTAGTTTTTCTTGTGTTGGTCCCAATTTCCTTTTTTGTTTAATAGATGAATCTGTCAGCATTTTGATACAGGTTTTTATACGATAATTTATAATTATTAAACTGCCTTCACCTTTCAATGCTGGTAACATTGTAATTCAAATTGTGACTGACTTCAAACTTAATAACTTGAGTATTTTAGTATATTGATCACTCTGAGATAAAAGTAAACTTTCTCTTCAAGTTGACGACAAAGTTGCTGTTACTTAGAGTAAGTTAAGCTGAGGGTTTTATCTCTCCTAATTTGCATATTTATTGAACAAAATGACTTACAGATTTCTGGAGTTATGCAGTACGAGGACCGAAATACATCTGGTTAACATAAGTTGTAGATTCATTATCTTAGTTCTTGATTAAAGTGAACGAAAAGCAAAAAAACTGGAGGAAAAATTCTGGCATTTACTGGACGGTCCGTATTGATAATACCCAAGTGTTACTGTCGGACACAACAACGTAAGTGTTACTGTCGGACACAACAACGTAAGTGTTACTGTCGGACACAACAACGTAAGTGTTACTGTCGGACACAACAACGTAAGTGTTACTGTCGGACACAACAACGTAAGTGTTACTGTCGGACACAACAACGTAAGTGTTACTGTCGGACACAACAACGTAAGTGTTACTGTCGGACACAACAACGTAAGTGTTACTGTCGGACACAACAACGTAAGTGTTACTGTCGGACACAACAACGTAAGTGTTACTGTCGGACACAACAACGTAAGTGTTACTGTCGGACACAACAACGTAAGTGTTACTGTCGGACACAACACAACGTAAGTGTTACTGTCGGACACAACAACGTAAGTGTTACTGTCGGACACAACAACGTAAGTGTTACTGTCGGACACAACAACGTAAGTGTTACTGTCGGACACAACAACGTAAGTGTTACTGTCGGACACAACAACGTAAGTGTTACTGTCGGACACAACAACGTAAGTGTTACTGTCGGACACAGTGTTACTGTCAACGTAAGTGTTACTGTCGGACACAACAACGTAAGTGTTACTGTCGGACACAACAACGTAAGTGTTACTGTCGGACACAACAACGTAAGTGTTACTGTCGGACACAACAACGTAAGTGTTACTGTCGGACACAACAACGTAAGTGTTACTGTCGGACACAACAACGTAAGTGTTACTGTCGGACACAACAACGTAAGTGTTACTGTCGGACACAACAACGTAAGTGTTACTGTCGGACACAACAACGTAAGTGTTACTGTCGGACACAACAACGTAAGTGTTACTGTCGGACACAACAACGTAAGTGTTACTGTCGGACACAACAACGTAAGTGTTACTGTCGGACACAACAACGTAAGTGTTACTGTCGGACACAACAACGTAAGTGTTACTGTCGGACACAACAACGTAAGTGTTACTGTCGGACACAACAACGTAAGTGTTACTGTCGGACACAACAACGTAAGTGTTACTGTCGGACACAACAACGTAAGTGTTACTGTCGGACACAACAACACAACAACGTAAGTGTTACTGTCGGACACAACAACGTAAGTGTTACTGTCGGACACAACAACGTAAGTGTTACTGTCGGACACAACAACGTAAGTGTTACTGTCGGACACAACAACGTAAGTGTTACTGTCGGACACAACAACGTAAGTGTTACTGTCGGACACAACAACGTAAGTGTTACTGTCGGACACAACAACGTAAGTGTTACTGTCGGACACAACAACGTAAGTGTTACTGTACGTAAGTGTTACTGTCGGACACAACAACGTAAGTGTTACTGTCGGACACAACAACGTAAGTGTTACTGTCGGACACAACAACGTAAGTGTTACTGTCGGACACAACAACGTAAGTGTTACTGTCGGACACAACAACGTAAGTGTTACTGTCGGACACAACAACGTAAGTGTTACTGTCGGACACAACAACGTAAGTGTTACTGTCGGACACAACAACGTAAGTGTTACTGTCGGACACAACAACGTAAGTGTTACTGTCGGACACAACAACGTAAGTGTTACTGTCGGACACAACAACGTAAGTGTTACTGTCGGACACAACAACGTAAGTGTTACTGTCGGACACAACAACGTAAGTGTTACTGTCGGACACAACAACGTAAGTGTTACTGTCGGACACAACAACGTAAGTGTTACTGTCGGACACAACAACGTAAGTGTTACTGTCGGACACAACAACGTAAGTGTTACTGTCGGACACAACAACGTAAGTGTTACTGTCGGACACAACAACGTAAGTGTTACTGTCGGACACAACAACGTAAGTGTTACTGTCGGACACAACAACGTAAGTGTTACTGTCGGACACAACAACGTAAGTGTTACTGTCGGACACAACAACGTAAGTGTTACTGTCGGACACAACAACGTAAGTGTTACTGTCGGACACAACAACGTAAGTGTTACTGTCGGACACAACAACGTAAGTGTTACTGTCGGACACAACAACGTAAGTGTTACTGTCGGACACAACAACGTAAGTGTTACTGTCGGACACAACAACGTAAGTGTTACTGTCGGACACAACAACGTAAGTGTTACTGTCGGACACAACAACGTAAGTGTTACTGTCGGACACAACAACGTAAGTGTTACTGTCGGACACAACAACGTAAGTGTTACTGTCGGACACAACAACGTAAGTGTTACTGTCGGACACAACAACGTAAGTGTTACTGTACTGTCGGACACAACAACGTAAGTGTTACTGTCGGACACAACAACGTAAGTGTTACTGTCGGACGTAAGTGTTACAACAACGTAAGTGTTACTGTCGGACACAACAACGTAAGTGTTACTGTCGGACACAACAACGTAAGTGTTACTGTCGGACACAACAACGTAAGTGTTACTGTCGGACACAACAACGTAAGTGTTACTGTCGGACACAACAACGTAAGTGTTACTGTCGGACACAACAACGTAAGTGTTACTGTCGGACACAACAACGTAAGTGTTACTGTCGGACACAACAACGTAAGTGTTACTGTCGGACAACAACGTAAGTGTTACTGTCGGACACAACAACGTAAGTGTTACTGTCGGACACAACAACGTAAGTGTTACTGTCAACGTAAGTGTTACTGTCGGACACAACAACGTAAGTGTTACTGTCGGACACAACAACGTAAGTGTTACTGTCGGACACAACAACGTAAGTGTTACTGTCGGACACAACAACGTAAGTGTTACTGTCGGACACAACAACGTAAGTGTTACTGTCGGACACAACAACGTAAGTGTTACTGTCGGACACAACAACGTAAGTGTTACTGTCGGACACAACAACGTAAGTGTTACTGTCGGACACAACAACGTAAGTGTTACTGTCGGACACAACAACGTAAGTGTTACTGTCGGACACAACAACGTAAGTGTTACTGTCGGACACAACAACGTAAGTGTTACTGTCGGACACAACAACGTAAGTGTTACTGTCGGACACAACAACGTAAGTGTTACTGTCGGACACAACAACGTAAGTGTTACTGTCGGACACAACAACGTAAGTGTTACTGTCGGACACAACAACGTAAGTGTTACTGTCGGACACAACAACGTAAGTGTTACTGTCGGACACAACAACGTAAGTGTTACTGTCGGACACAACAACGTAAGTGTTACTGTCGGACACAACAACGTAAGTGTTACTGTCGGACACAACGTAAGTGTTACGGACACAACAACGTAAGTGTTACTGTCGGACACAACAACGTAAGTGTTACTGTCGGACACAACAACGTAAGTGTTACTGTCGACACAACAACGTAAGTGTTACAACAACGTAAGTGTTACTGTCGGACACAACAACGTAAGTGTTACTGTCGGACACAACAACGTAAGTGTTACTGTCGGACACAACAACGTAAGTGTTACTGTCGGACACAACAACGTAAGTGTTACTGTCGGACACAACAACGTAAGTGTTACTGTCGGACACAACAACGTAAGTGTTACTGTCGGACACAACAACGTAAGTGTTACTGTCGGACACAACAACGTAAGTGTTACTGTGGGACAACAACGTAAGTGTTACTGTCGGACACTGTCGGACACAACAACGTAAGTGTTACTGTCGGACACAACAACGTAAGTGTTACTGTCGGACACAACAACGTAAGTGTTACTGTCGGACACAACAACGTAAGTGTTACTGTCGGACACAACAACGTAAGTGTTACTGTCGGACACAACAACGTAAGTGTTACTGTCGGACACAACAACGTAAGTGTTACTGTCGGACACAACAACGTAAGTGTTACTGTCGGACACAACAACGTAAGTGTTACTGTCGGACACAACAACGTAAGTGTTACTGTCGGACACAACAACGTAAGTGTTACTGTCGGACACAACAACGTAAGTGTTACTGTCGGACACAACAACGTAAGTGTTACTGTCGGACACAACAACGTAAGTGTTACTGTCGGACACAACAACGTAAGTGTTACTGTCGGACACAACAACGTAAGTGTTACTGTCGGACACAACAACGTAAGTGTTACTGTCGGACACAACAACGTAAGTGTTACTGTCGGACACAACAACGTAAGTGTTACTGTCGGACACAACAACGTAAGTGTTACTGTCGGACACAACAACGTAAGTGTTACTGTCGGACACAACAACGTAAGTGTTACTGTCGGACACAACAACGTAAGTGTTACTGTCGGACACAACAACGTAAGTGTTACTGTCGGACACAACAACGTAAGTGTTACTGTCGGACACAACAACGTAAGTGTTACTGTCGGACACAACAACGTAAGTGTTACGTAAGTGTTACTGTCGGACACAACAACGTAAGTGTTACTGTCGGACACAACAACGTAAGTGTTACTGTCGGACACAACAACGTAAGTGTTACTGTCGGACACAACGTAAGTGTTACTGTCGGACACAACAACGTAAGTGTTACTGTCGGACACAACGTAAGTGTTACTGTCGGACACAACAACGTAAGTGTTACTGTCGGACACAACGTAAGTGTTACTGTCGGACACAACGTAAGTGTTACTGTCGGACACAACAACGTAAGTGTTACTGTCGGACACAACAACGTAAGTGTTACTGTCGGACACAACAACGTAAGTGTTACTGTCGGACACAACGTAAGTGTTACTGTCGGACACAACAACGTAAGTGTTACTGTCGGACACAACAACGTAAGTGTTACTGTCGGACACAACAACGTAAGTGTTACTGTCGGACACAACAACGTAAGTGTTACTGTCGGACACAACAACGTAAGTGTTACTGTCGGACACAACAACGTAAGTGTTACTGTCGGACACAACAACGTAAGTGTTACTGTCGGACACAACAACGTAAGTGTTACTGTCGGACACAACAACGTAAGTGTTACTGTCGGACACAACAACGTAAGTGTTACTGTCGGACACAACAACGTAAGTGTTACTGTCGGACACAACAACGTAAGTGTTACTGTCGGACACAACAACGTAAGTGTTACTGTCGGACACAACAACGTAAGTGTTACTGTCGGACACAACAACGTAAGTGTTACTGTCGGGCACAACAACGTAAGTGTTACTGTCGGACACAACAACGTAAGTGTTACTGTCGGACACAACAACGTAAGTGTTACTGTCGGACACAACCTAGTAAGTGTTACTGTAACGTAAGTTACTGTCGGACACAACAACGTAAGTGTTACTGTCGGACACAACAACGTAAGTGTTACTGTCGGACACAACAACGTAAGTGTTACTGTCGGACACAACAACGTAAGTGTTACTGTCGGACACAACAACGTAAGTGTTACTGTCGGACACAACAACGTAAGTGTTACTGTCGGACACAACAACGTAAGTGTTACTGTCGGACACAACAACGTAAGTGTTACTGTCGGACACAACGTAAGTGTTACGTGTTACTGTAACGTAAGTGTTACTGTCGGACACAACAACGTAAGTGTTACTGTCGGACACAACAACGTAAGTGTTACTGTCGGACACAACGTAAGTGTTACTGTCGGACACAACAACGTAAGTGTTACTGTCGGACACAACAACGTAAGTGTTACTGTCGGACACAACAACGTAAGTGTTACTGTCGGACACAACAACGTAAGTGTTACTGTCGGACACAACAACGTAAGTGTTACTGTCGGACACAACAACGTAAGTGTTACTGTCGGACACAACAACGTAAGTGTTACTGTCGGACACAACAACGTAAGTGTTACTGTCGGACACAACAACGTAAGTGTTACTGTCGGACACAACAACGTAAGTGTTACTGTCGGACACAACAACGTAAGTGTTACTGTCGGACACAACGTAAGTGTTACTGTCGGACACAACAACGTAAGTGTTACTGTCGGACACAACAACGTAAGTGTTACTGTCGGACACAACAACGTAAGTGTTACTGTCGGACACAACAACGTAAGTGTTACTGTCGGACACAACAACGTAAGTGTTACTGTCGGACACAACAACGTAAGTGTTACTGTCGGACACAACAACGTAAGTGTTACTGTCGGACACAACAACGTAAGTGTTACTGTCGGACACAACAACGTAAGTGTTACTGTCGGACACAACAACGTAAGTGTTACTGTCGGACACAACAACGTAAGTGTTACTGTCGGACACAACAACGTAAGTGTTACTGTCGGACACAACAACGTAAGTGTTACTGTCGGACACAACAACGTAAGTGTTACTGTCGGACACAACAACGTAAGTGTTACTGTCGGACACAACAACGTAAGTGTTACTGTCGGACACAACAACGTAAGTGTTACTGTCGGACACAACAACGTAAGTGTTACTGTCGGACACAACAACGTAAGTGTTACTGTCGGACACAACAACGTAAGTGTTACTGTCGGACACAACAACGTAAGTGTTACTGTCGGACACAACAACGTAAGTGTTACTGTCGGACACAACAACGTAAGTGTTACTGTCGGACACAACAACGTAAGTGTTACTGTCGGACACAACAACGTAAGTGTTACTGTCGGACACAACAACGTAAGTGTTACTGTCGGAGACAACGTAAGTGTTACTGTCGGACACAACAACGTAAGTGTTACTGTCGGACACAACAACGTAAGTGTTACTGTCGGACACAACAACGTAAGTGTTACTGTCGGACACAACAACGTAAGTGTTACTGTCGGACACAACAACGTAAGTGTTACTGTCGGACACAACAACGTAAGTGTTACTGTCGGACACAACAACGTAAGTGTTACTGTCGGACACAACAACGTAAGTGTTACTGTCGGACACAACAACGTAAGTGTTACTGTCGGACACAACAACGTAAGTGTTACTGTCGGACACAACAACGTAAGTGTTACTGTCGGACACAGCAACGTAAGTGTTACTGTCGGACACAACGTAAGTGTTACTGTCGGACACAACAACGTAAGTGTTACTGTCGGACACAACAACGTAAGTGTTACTGTCGGACACAACAACGTAAGTGTTACTGTCGGACACAGCAACGTAAGTGTTACTGTCGGACACAACAACGTAAGTGTTACTGTCGGACACAACATAATGGAACTTTTGTGTCTGAAACATACCAGCAGACTCTCCATGGTGGAATTCCATCAACACGTTTCATCCGAGAACTTTTATGGGGCAAAACTCACACTCAAATGACCCAGGGTGTGAGTTTTGCATCATAAACGTGAGATTATTTAGTCAGCGATGGTTCTCGTAAAAAGAGTCCATAATTAATAAACTGATTTACCGAAGAATATTTGTCAAAAAATATATAATTTTATACTTACAAATGTAAATATAATTAGAAATATGTATGCATGTAAATATACAGGCAGAGACATAGATACACAATTAGAACAGTTTCTTGGTAGAAACAATACAGATACTGCTAGTCTGAGGATAAAATGTCTACCTGCAGCTCGTCGTACCACACATAACTCCTCCCGCTATTGCTTCTTCCTCTTCACATTATTTAATCTCGTTATTTGCGCTTAACTGAGATTTAATTAGGAACAATCTAGGTTAAACGTTAAATAACGAATATATAATTCCTGGTATTGTTTGCGATCGTTTAGAAACGGACATGTAAACACGGTAGAAAACAGTACGACTATCATGAAGAATGTTACTGACAAAGTCTACGGTCACCACCCGCCACATTTCACTACTAAGGAGAATTAGGCTCACTGTTATTTTCGTCTCTTGTTCGGTCTTTTTATTTTTTCCTCCTCTCTCTCAGCCTGTCTTCTGATTTTCTTCCTATTATCGTAGCATAATAATGGTTCAGTAATTACCGATATTTCTTCTGAGGTTCCCCCTCAAGTTAAATACAAATAGGAACTGAGTGTGGAGCTGCATGACTCCCATGAGTTTAGCGCTTCACGTGCAAAATTATAATAAATCTGATGTGTTGACTACTTACATAAATTAGGTTGTCAGTTTATTTGTCTGGAACAGCTGATTAATATTACACCTTTTATATATGTTAATAAATTGATAAGAAATATATAATTTTGTGTAGTAGGATATTTAATGTAGTTTAAATGTAGCGAAGGAAAGTTTCATGGTATATATTAAGTTAGCTACATAACTGAATTAATTGACAATATTTTAGTCGTGATTTAAAAATTTTATAGAGGCTAATGCTTTTTTTTTATTTATTTTTTATTAGTGTTTTTTTCTAAAAACATTAACATTGGTCTTGGGTATGATGACACAACATTCAGAACAAGTGTTTAGTGGGGCTACATTTCCTTAAGGAATTAAGTTCATTAGACTCAATAATAGACTGCTGAGTAAATTATCTCTGAACAGCCTAACATGTAATATTCGTCTCTTCTTTTTATTATGCAGTGATTTCACGAATTTTAAGAACTTCAACAAAAATGGACCAATCTATCAAGTAGCTTTAACATATTGTTTGACAGATATTTGAGAGAGAATGTTGGGAAACATCTTATGAGCATAGAAGAAAAATCTTGCTGAAATGCTATGTAATTTCCACGCTCTTATTCACCGTGTGCTGATGTCGTGGACGATCTAGCGCGCTTATGACATAACAAAGATCCGAAGTGAATTATCACAAGTTTTCAACAACCCTTGATAACTTGAGATGAATCTAAAAAATACTATGACGTCATTTCCACAGGGAAACACATATTGTTTTTCTAAACTTTGAAAATCAGTTTTTCAGCCAATCGATTACAGTTAGCGTTCGAAAATATAATAAAAAACAGAAAAGGTAAGCGTATTTGTACTTCCAGTTATGGTAGCCTAAAACAACAGTAAGATCGTTATTCCAGTTTGTAACATATATACACACGTATATACATAGACATAAAATAACACAAACACAATTTTTTTTGATCGACAGGTCGGCCGTCTCCCACCAAGGCAGGGTGACCCAAAAAGAAAGAAAATCCCAAAAAAGAAAATATTTTCATTACCATTCAACACTTTCAACTCATACATAATCACTGTCTTTGCAGAGACTCTCACATACGACAGTTCAGAAGTCCCTCCAAATTGCCAATATCTCAAACCCCTCCTGTACAGTGCAGGCATTGTGCTTCTCATTTCCAGGACTCAAGTCCGGCTAACCGGTTTCTCCGAATGCCTTCACAAAATATTACCCTGCTCACACTCCAACAGCTCGTCAGGTCCCAAAAACCATTCGTCTCCATTCACTCCTATCCAACACGCTCACATATGCTTGCTGAAAGTCCAAGCGCCTCGCTCACAAAATCTCCTTTACTCCTTCCCTCCAACCTCTTCGAGGACGACCCCTACCCCGCCTTCCTTCCCTTACAGACTTATACGCTCTCCATGTCATTCTACTTTGACCCATTCTCTCTAAATGACCAAACCACCTCAACAACCCTTCTTCAGCCGTCTGACTAATACTTTTCGTAACTCCACACCTCCTAATTTCCACACTCAGAATTCTCTGCATAATATTTCCACCACACATTGCATTGCCCTTAGACAAGACATCTCCACTGCCTCCAGCCGCCTCTTCGCTGCAGCATTTGCAACCCAAGCTTCACACAGAGTGTTAGTACCACTATACTTTCGTACATTCCCTTCTGTGCCTCCATGAATAACGTTTTTTGTCTCCACAGATGCCTCAAAGCACCACTCACCTTTTATCCTTCATCAATTTCATGGTTAACCTCATCCTTCATAAACCCATCCGCTGAAAAGTCAACTCACAAAAATATGAAAACATTTACTTCTTCAAATACTCCCTCTCTCCAATGTAATATCCATTTTTTTTATCTAAACTGTTTGATACCCTCATCACCTTATTCTTATCTATGTTCACTTTCAACTTTCTATCTTTGCATACCCTCCCAAACACATCCACTAACCTTTGCAACTTCTCTTTAGAATCTCCCATGATAACAGTATCATCAGCAAAAACTGTGTCACCTTCCATTTAGTATTTGATTCCCCATAATTTAATCCCACCTCTCTCTCTCCAACACCCTAGCATTTACTTCTTTTACAACCCCATCTATAAATATATTAATAACCATGATGACATTACACATCCCTAAGACCTACTTTTACCGGGAAGTAATCTCCCTCTCTCTTACACACCCTAATCTGAGCCTCATTATCCTCATAAAAACCTTTTACAGCATTTAGTAACTTACTACCTATTCCACACACTTGCAACATCTGCCACATTGCTCCTCTATCTACTATATCACATGCCTTCTCTAAATCCATAAATGCAATGAAAACTTCCCTACCTTTATCTAAATACTGTTCTCATATATGCTTCAATGTAAACACCTGATCTACACATCCCCTACCCACTCTAAAGCCTCCTTGCTCGTCTGCAATCCTACTCTCTGTATTACCAATAATTCTTTCAATTTTAACTCTATTGTACAGTTTACCTGGTATACTCAGTAAATTTATTCCCCTATAATTTTTACAATCTCTTTTGTCCCGCTTCCCTTTATATAAAGAAGCTATATATGCTCTCTGCTAATCCCTAGGTACCTTCCCGTCTTTCATACAGTTATTAAACAGAAATACCAACCACTTCAACACTGCTTTTAACATTTCTGTCATGATCCCGTCAGTTCCAGCTGCTTTACCCCCTTTCATTCTACGTAATGCCTCACGCCCCTCTCCCTCACTCACATCCTGCTCTTCTTCACTCCTAAAAGATGTTATACCTCCCTGGCCAGAGCATGAAATTACAGCCTCCCTTTTTTCATCGACATTTAAAAGTTCCTCAAAATATTCCCGCCATCTAGCTTAATACCTCCAGTTCCCCATCTACTAACTCCATTACTCTGTTATTAACTGACAAATCCAGTCGTTCTCTAGATTTTCTTAACTTGTACATCTCACTCCAAGATTTTTTCTTATTTTCAGCAAAATTTCTTGTCAGTGTTTCTCCCACTCTATCATCTGCTCTCCTTTTGCACTCTCTCACCACTCTCTTCACCATTCTTTTACTCTCCATATACTCTGCTCTTCTTATAAAAATCTGCTTTGTAAAAGCCTAGCATAAGCTACCTTTTTCTCTTTTTATCACACCCTTTACTTCATCATTCCACCAATCACTCGTCTTTCCTCCTGCCCCCACCCTCCTATAACCAAAAACTTCTGCCTCACATTCTAATACTGCATTTTTAAAACTATTCCAACTCTCTTCAACCCCCCCACTACTCATAGTTGCAATGGTCCACCTTTCTGCCAATAGTTGCTTGTATCTCACCCTCCTCTCCTCCTCCCTTAGTTTATACATTTTCACCTCTCTCTTACTGTTGCCGTTTTCCTTTCGTCCCATCTACCTCTTACTCTAACTGTAGCTACAACTAAATGATGATAAGATGTATCCGTCGCCCCTCTATAAACATGTACATCCTGAAGCCTACCCATCAACCTTTTATCCACCAATACACAATCTAACAAACTACATTCATTACGTGCTATATAATACCTAGTATGCTTATTTATCTTCTTTTTCATAAAATATGTATTACTTATTACCAAACCTCTTACTACACATAGCTGAATTATAGGCTTCCCATTTTTATTTGCCCCAAGCACCCCAAATTTACCTGCTACTCCCTCCACAACATTTTTACTCACTTTTGCATTGAGATCCCCAACCACCAGTACTCTCTCACTTGGTTCACAACTCTCCACGCACTCACTCAAGATTTCCCAAAATCTCTCTACACGTCTCTCTTCACCAGGTGCATAAACACTTACTTTAACCTACTTTTCACATCCAACCCTTATTTATTCATTTATATTCCCTCTTTTCCTGCCATAACTTATTCTTCAACATTATTGCCACTCCTTCTTTAGCTAGAGTCCTTTACATGTTGGTACATGAGGTTTTCCAGTACTACCTCCATCATCTTAGCCCTCCACGTTTCTGGGCCTCCATGTGACTCCAGCTTTGCCCTGTTCACATGAGCCCTTCTTGCCAATTCAGTCAGTGTATCAACCATTGCTCTGTTACTCTCATCATAGTCTTGCTTTGGCCTCCTGCTGTTCTGTGGTGGATTATACATCACTGCAATTACCACCTTAGGACCTCCAGACTAAAGTGTTCCTATTATGTAACTCTTGCTTCTCCTCTGTCTCCTTTCTCCAGCTCGTCAAACTCCCATTGGTTTTTGATGAGCACTGCCACTCCTCCACCCCCTCTGTTCACTCTGTCTTTCCTCAGGATCTCAGGCAGGTGAAACTGCAGGTCAAAAGAATGTACAGAGAACCTTTACTGCACGTATAAGTTCCATCAAACACCTTAACTACTGGGAACGCCTGGAAGCACATGACTTGTACTCACTTTAGCGCAGGGGAGAGAGATGTATCATAATTTACACCTGGAAGATTCTGGAGGGACTGGTCCCTAATCTGAACAGAGAAATCACTACCAACGAAAGCAAAAGTCTTGGCAGACGATGCAACATACCCCCAGTGAAAAGCAGAGGCGCCACTAGTACACTAAGAGAAAACACAATAAGTGTCCGGGGCCCAAGACTGTTAAACAGCCTCCCACCAGCCATAAGGGGAATTACCAATTGACCCCTGGTTGTCTTCCAGTGGGAGCTGGACAGATACCTAAGTTAGTGCCAAATTAGCCGGGTTGTGGTTCGCACGTTGGACTACGTTCGGTCAGAAATAACAGCCTCGTTGCTCAGGCCCTGATCCACCCGGAGGCATGGTCATGTACCGGGCCGTGGGGGCGCTGATCTCCGGAATACCCTCCAGGTAGCCTCCCTGACAGTAGTCACGGTGGTGTTATTCCCACT
>NW_027200929.1:0-15552 GCF_038502225.1 Cherax quadricarinatus
TAGTAGGTAAGACACATAGGCAACAGTTAGGCAACTTTATTCCGAAACGTTTCGCCTACACAGTAGGCTTCTTCAGTCGAATACAGAAAGTAGGCAGGAACAGTAGAGATGTGAAGACGATGTAATCAGTCCATCACCCTTGAAGTCGTAGAATTTGAGGTTGTCAGTCCCTCAGCCTGGAGAAACTCAGTTCCATAGTCAGTTCCTGACTATGGAACTGAACTTCACAAACATTTGACCTACCCAATTTTCAATGCTACCCAAGAAATAAGCTCTGATGTGCAAGTCCCACTCAAATCCAACCCATCCCACTCATGTATTTATCCAACCTAAATTTGAAACTACCCAAAGTCCTAGCCTCAATAACCCAACTAGGTAGACTGTTCCACTCATCTACTACCCTATTTCCAAACCAATACTTTCCTATGTCCTTTCTAAATCTAAACTTATCTAATTTAAATCCATTACTGCGGGTTCTCTCTTGGAGAGATATTCTCAAGACCTTGTTAATATCCCCTTTATTAATACCTATCTTCCACTTATACACTTCGATCAGGTCTCCCCTCATTCTTCGTCTAACAAGTGAATGTAACTTAAGAGTCTTCAATCTTTCTTCATAAGGAAGATTTCTAATGCTATGTATTAATTTAGTCATCCTACGTTGAATGTTTTCTAACGAATTTATGTCCATTCTGTAATATGGAGACCAGAATTGAACTGCATAATCTAGGTGAGGCCTTACTAATGATGTATAAAGCTGCAGTATGACCTCTGGACTTCTGTTGCTTACACTTCTTGATATAAATCCCAGTAATCTATTTGCCTTGTTACGTACGCTTAGGCATTGCTGTCTTGTTAGGTAAGACACATATGCAACAGTTAGACAACTTTATTCCGAAACGTTTCGCCTACACAGTAGGCTTCTTCAGTCTGAAGAAGCCTACTGTGTAGGCGAAACGTTTCGGAATAAAGTTGTCTAACTGTTGCATATGTGTCTTACCTAACAACCTGTCGGTATTGTATACCATTTTGATGTTCATTGCTGTCTTGGTTTAAGGTTGCTGCTTACCATAACCCCCAAGTCCTTTTCGCAATCTGTATGGTTAAGTTCTACATTATTTAACTTATAAGTGCTAGGGTTATGGACACTCCCGAGCTTCAGAACCTTGCATTTATCTACATTGAACTGCATCTGCCACTTTTCTGACCAAGAGTAGAGTTTGTCTAAATCCTCCTGAAGTTCCCTAACATCTACGTTTGAATCAATTATCCTACCTATCTTCGTGTCATCGGCGAATTTGCTCATATCACTAGTAATTCCTTCATCAAGATCATTGATATATATTATAAACAACAACGGGCCCAAGACTGATCCCTGTGGAACGCCACTTGTTACTGATCCCCACTCGGATTTAACCCCATTTATGGACACTCTTTGCTTCCTGTCTGTGATCCATGATTCGATCCACGAGAGCACCCTTCCCCCAATGCCATGAGCTGCTATTTTCTTCAACAGGAGATAGCTAGGCCGTCAGACAGTGCTCTAGTAGCCATACCGATGTTGGAGAAGGTTAGCTTGATCATTGTAGAGGCGTTGGGGATTTTGGTGATAAGTTCAATCGACGCCCAGGTATTTTGTTCCTCGATAGAGGTCTTGAGATCCTCAGTCGATAAAGAAGTGACGAGTTTGTCCAGCCGTTTGACGAAAACGGAACGTTTCGCCAGCAAAAAAGGTGAAGGGGAGATGGTGAACTGTCGGTCTCTGAGGGTTTTCATAGAAGTGTCGGCGATCAGCTTTGTGGCTTCATAATCGTCAGTACAGACGACGATGAATGAGTCTTTCGTCGAGTGGATGGCTGTAAATTTAACTTGTAGGCAGGTCTTTACAACGGCAGCAAGGGCAAGTTTAGTAGAGTCATTTATTGAACATTAAAATGGTATAAAATACCGACAGGTTGTTAGGTAAGACACATATGCACAGAGTCATTTATTACTCCACTGTTGGGTTTGATCCTTACACGGTTTGCAAGCATCATGAAGGAGTAAGTCAGGCGCTGGTACGATGACTATAGGTTCCCCTCCCCGACGGGGATCGAAGGAACACTTCTTGAGGTGAGGAGCGACTGTGTCTTACGATGATGTGTTTGGAGTGACGTTCGACAACTGTCAGACACTGCAGCATCATGGGATCTTCTTACAAAGAATTCTTCAACGCTTGTTCAACCTTTGGACAAAGACCTACTTCGACTAGTGGATGGTACCACTATGACCCCGCCTCCATCTGCTTCACGTCACCTCACTACAGTATATAAGCCACGTCTACGGCCCTATGCTGTACATTCTACAAGATTGATGGACTGAACACATCGACTCCAGGCTGAGGGACTGATTACCTCATTTAGAGGTAGATATTATGAGGCCTAGTCGATTACAAATTGCCCTGTTGTATGGATCACTACTGCAACATGGCCATAGTGCTGGCATTTGTAACACCTGCGTCGAGGGGGTAGGTACACTTCGATGTTTAGGAAACGCAGGCCAGGCACCCAGATATTTCGAGGGAGGGGTACAGGGCCTACCCAACTGGCAATAATTTGGGATTTTCCTTTAAGTCTTTCAGGCTTGATGATATGCTCACTGAGAGTCAAATGGGATGGGTCCATGTAGAGAGGGTATCCAAAGATTATGATACTGACCCATTTTTTTAAAGTGGTGAGTGTCTGATGGAGGTCCGAGCAGCTTAATACTCCCATAAGGTGTACTAAGTAGATCATTGATCAGTTCTTCATTCTGTTCCACAAACACAAAGTTGTGTGTGTTTTTCCTAAATTGGATCTTGGAGTTAGGATGTTTCTTTACAGCTTCCATTACCCATGCACACTTTGCAGGCATCAGGGTGATGTCATGCACACTTAGCAGGCATCAGGGTGTTGTCATGCACACTTAGCAGGGAGCAGAGTGTTGTCATGCACACTTAGCAGGCAGCCGGGTGTTATCATGCTCACTTAGCAGGCAATAGGGTGTTGTCATGCACACTTAGCAGGCATCAGGGTGTTGTCAGGGAAGTTCAGATTAACATATTCTTACTTTGAAGAAAGACTTCTTGCACCCTCTGTGCACCAAGGGTCCTAAGAAGCAAGATCACCACCCATCTAGAAACCCATCAGTTACACAACCCAGGGCAACATGGGTTTAGAACAGGTCGCTCCTGTCTGTCTCAACTATTGGATCACTACGACAAGGTCCTAAATGCACTAGAAGACAAAAAGAATGCAGATGTAATATATACAGACTTTGCAAAAGCCTTCGACAAGTGTGACCATGGCGTAATAGCGCACAAAATGCGTGCTAAAGGAATAACAGGAAAAGTCGGTCGATGGATCTATAATTTCCTCACTAACAGAACACAGAGAGTAGTCGTCAACAGAGTAAAGTCCGAGGCAGCTACGGTGAAAAGCTCTGTTCCACAAGGCACAGTACTCGCTCCCATCTTGTTCCTCATCCTCATATCCGACATAGACAAGGATGTCAGCCACAGCACCGTGTCTTCCTTTGCAGATGACACCCGAATCTGCATGACAGTGTCTTCCATTGCAGACACTGCAAGGCTCCAGGCGGACATCAACCAAATCTTTCAGTGGGCTGCAGAAAACAATATGAAGTTCAACGATGAGAAATTTCAATTACTCAGATATGGTAAACATGAGGAAATTAAATCTTCATCAGAGTACAAAACAAATTCTGGCCACAAAATAGAGCAAAACACTAACGTCAAAGACCTGGGAGTGATCATGTCGGAGGATCTCACCTTCAAGGACCATAACATTGTATCAATCGCATCTGCTAGAAAAATGACAGGATGGATAATGAGAACCTTCAAAACTAGGGAGGCCAAGCCCATGATGACACTCTTCAGGTCACTTGTTCTATCTAGGCTGGAATATTGCTGCACACTAACAGCACCTTTCAAGGCAGGTGAAATTGCCGACCTAGAAAATGTACAGAGAACTTTCACGGCGCGCATAACGGAGATAAAACACCTCAATTACTTGGAGCGCTTGAGGTTTCTAAACCTGTATTCCCTGGAACGCAGGAGGGAGAGATACATGATTATATACACCTGGAAAATCCTAGAGGGACTAGTACCGAACTTGCACACGAAAATCACTCACTACGAAAGCAAAAGACTTGGCAGACGATGCACCATCCCCCCAATGAAAAGCAGGGGTGTCACTAGCACGTTAAGAGACCATACAATAAGTGTCAGGGGCCCGAGACTGTTCAACTGCCTCCCAGCATACATAAGGGGGATTACCAACAGACCCCTGGCAGTCTTCAAGCTGGCACTGGACAAGCACCTAAAGTCAGTTCCTGATCAGCCGGGCTGTGGCTCGTACGTTGGTTTGCGTGCAGCCAGCAGCAACAGCCTGGTTGATCAGGCTCTGATCCACCAGGAGGCCTGGTCACAGACCGGGTCGCGTCGGCGTTGACCCCCGGAACTCTCTCCAGGTAAACTCCAGGTAAGTCAAGTGAGTCTGACTACGTCGGCGCTCTAGTCCTTTCTCACTTTTTCTCCTTTGTTTAGTTTCAAAGGTCTGGAAGTTATCACCATTTCCATCACCTGCTGAAATAGGTTCCTCTATGACAGTTGCCATGTTTGGATGCTATCTCTTTTAAGATTCACAATGCAAGAATTCCTCGCTTACCTTCCCCTTATAGCTTATGCAAGAGTAAGTCACAAGTCTAAAATAGATCATATGACACAAGTGTTCAAGTTCAATGAACACTTCCAATTATACTTAACTCAGGTTACTACTACTTAATACGATACACACATCACTAAAAATACATTCAGAGACTTCTTGTATGGGTGTTAATAATATGGTACATATAATGGATGGTGCTGACAAGGTCTTACACATAATCACAAATTACAAAGATGAAGAGAGAGAGAGAGAGAAAGAGAGAGAGAGAGAGAGAGAGAGAGAGAGAGACAAAGTAGGTAATATTGAGCATAAAATTAGAATTCTGACATATATCACATTAAACAAGAGGTTCAAATTCACTGATAACTTCCACTTGAGTCAGTTCAGGCTACTGCCACCTAATGTACCTCACTGTAATAATAATATAGCAGACATCACAATGAATGCTGAAGACAACCTCTTACCCCAACCATACATTGTAAACAATATTACTTTAGAAAAAAAAAAAGGTAACTAGGTAATGTTACAATGAAAATGAGATAAATCACTCTGGCTGACTTCCTTGGGCCATCCTGGGTAACTCACACGTTACTATATATGCTATGTATGTTTGCATGCATAAGTGTGCAGCTGTAGATAGGTGAACCAGTATATATTAATAATAATAATAATAATATCTTTATTTACTACAAGTACATGTACAAGGTATACAGCCCTAGCTGATAACAATGACATAGTACTATATAGAAAGCCCCTTGTTATGCTCCGCATTTCGCGCAAGTTAGGTCAGTGTCCCAGGATGCGACCCACACCAGTCGACTAACACCCAGTTACCCATTTTACTGATGGGGAACATAGACAACAGGTGGAATGAAACACGTTCAATGTTTCTACTGTGGCTGGGAATCGAACCCAGACCCTCGCCATGTGAAGCGAGAGCGTTAACCGCTAGGCCACCAGAGCCCCATCCAAACAATCTCACACACTCGTTACCATGTATGACAAGTGTTACCATGTACACCAAGTGCACACATTATCACTTAGAATACACTTGTGTTGATGTAAATATGGGTGAGAGTGGTACACCGTCGGTCGTAATAAACACCTCTCAACTTCTCAAGGTCACTCACTAGGCCCAGCTTCTGGAGGGTTTACAGTGTTTTAGTTTAATATGTTTATTATGCGTCAGTGCGAGTCTGCAGTCATTCACTTGGTGTGTCAGAAGTTGAACACTGCTGTGGAAAATATTTTAATCTTCCGAAGCTATAGTGCCTAATAGGTGTTTAATGTTTCGATATGGGTCAAAAATGTATTTGAAAATGGAAGAGAACCAAGAGGTTCCCTCTGCGCCTGCACTGATGGGCAAGGAGAGGTGGAGATGGGGCATCAGGGAGCGGGAGTGTTTTGAATGGAGTTAAAAGGCTGGGAAAGCATGGGACCAGGAAATTGGCGTTCACGGCAGCCTAAGGATTAATATAGGCCTCACTTCATAATAGGAAGTGTCGTAACTGTTCCTGGTGAAGAGTGAGGGAACGTGATTTACGGGACCACCGTAATAAAGTGGTAAAATTAGTGAATAATGGTAGGACCGGTGGTAACTGGTGTGACGACATGGAGTGTCCAGGGGAAAATACCCGTTATTTAAGCATCACTCATCGGTCTCAGATCTTAATGGAGTGACCTCTAATGTGCATAATAATTATGAGACATTAAATCGTCATGTGAATTGAAATGTAATCGCTATAATAACACTAAGTTAAAAGAATGTGTGAAGCAAAAAAAGTCGCCTTGCTCTGAATGAACACGTGTAGTCCACGTGGTTCCTGTCCCGAGGATAGTGAAGTTTTTATGGAGTCCCGACTTCTAAACCGGGACAAACCAATGGATACCTCGTCCTGCTGGAATAAGAACCATGTCGGTGTAGCAGGACATTGAAATGAGATGGTGAATGGAGGAAATAAAGAGCATCAATCACCTGCAGTTAAGGAACCCTTCTAGTTATAGCAGACTGATACTGGCCAGTTAGGTATTTTGTAATTGGATAGGTTATGGGTGATCTAGCTACATCAAGTAACCACCAGAGAATATCTGGTAAGTGGTGGGATTATGTACAAGTTGTGGAAATTTATTTGGTCCCTAAAGTTCCACAGGACAGATCCGGCGTACAAAGGGGGTTCCAGCATGGCCGTAATGGAATGGCTGAGCTGGATGGCCCTTAAACCCACCCAAACAAAAAGCGTTCTCCCTGAACATAAACAAATTTCTCTCCCCAAGTTGGCGTGGATGAAGGTACTATTTAATTTATAGATTTACCCTTCAGGGAAGGAGTAGGTAGTTTTGCTGTTAGTATATTAATATTAGGTTTACTAAGGCAACTGTAGATAATAATAATGTAGACCTAAGACCTTAACATAGGTAGTAATAGGCCGATAATGTAGGCAAACACTATGTTAAGTTAGCCAGGGAGAACTGGCAGCCCTAGCTTGAATGACAAGGCACGGGTCTCAAAGACACAATAGCGTTCTTCTTAAGACAGACACCAACTGGACAAGACGTGCCGTGATCAGCAGACGGTGCCCCCCACGTGTCTTCACATAAGAGGCCTGGGGAAATCTGGTAGAGGCACCTTGATGTACCATAGATGACCTCCGTCAGGCCCATACAGTAAGACAAGACCTCCACTTTATCTCGTAGATTTCTGGCCAGTGTCTGGGGAGAATTGTGAGTGAGTTGATCTGTAGGCCCGGTGTGCAGCAGGCAGTGCATGCCCAGTAAGTACCAGTATCTCTTGTCAGTCTGGAAGCTAGTGTCCGTGTCTGCATAGTTATACTAGGGGATACACACCCTCTTGGATATAGGAATTTCTGAGGTGCATCTAAGTCACTAATAATGATTGAATATTGCAGGAATTCAGGCTCCCGGTTGCACGTGGTTTCTGAGGGGAAGTCCAGAGGGGCTAAGGCTAAGCTTAGGGAAGTTGAAGATCAGGATATATGCTGCAACACCAAGTAAGTTAGTCTTTTATACGTGCATGCAGGCGAGTTTCTTGCAACATCAATCATTTGTGAAAATCTGTCCTATAAACCACTTGTGAGGCTGAGGTACCGACCTCAGAGCTCGGTGTCAACAGAGTTTGCCAGGGTAGGCAACTCACTTGGAGGCAGTCCACACAAATTTTCACACAAGTGTTTTTCCTTGATGGATATATCCATGTGTAACCTACCCCCCCCCCCCTTCATTCAGTTAAACTAATATAATCTATACAGTCCACAATTAATTAGTAGCACCGTATTTGTGGGCGCTATCCAATTCATACTGGTCTCGGATAGACATGGATAAGATTGCGATGTCGAAGGGACCACCTGCATGGACCAGGGGTGGTTAAATTTTCTCACATGTCTACACGGGGTGACTACGGTAAACAATATGGTTGTTGTCTCCCAATGAGTTTACTTGTATGCATATAATGTTTAGGTACATACAGGTAACCCCCTATAAAATTTTCCATAACTACAATCCAGTTGACCAAATAGTCTAAAACAATTCACACTATGTATAACTAGAGAAATAATGATTGCAAATTGTTACTATTACAATTTTAACTAGGCGCTAAACCCACTAGATGAGATTGCTTAACACAGTTTAAAGGTATCCGAATTACTCAAGAGAGAAAGTATTCATGAAATTGAGCATTATGCAGGAGTAAGCTTGTTCACAGTAAAAATACAAAGCATAAGTTACACACTCACACCACAGATGAACACTGCAATTTGAAATATTACTGGGAATTTAACAGTAAAGTTTCAGTCTCAACGAGAAAATGTATTAGAAAACACAACAATGACACTAGGACAAGCAACTTAATTATGTAACCGTATTTAATAGTTCAGTTACACTGAGCAAAGCATGTATTACACTGTGTTAATAAATGTAAGGAGTCACTACACTGAAATACACTCTAAGCCTTTTAAAGTCTTAATACAGGCTTACAAATGACAATTAACTGTCTATAAAGTGAAATACTGTTGCGGATGGTCAGAAATAACCCTAGTGTAGCGGTGAAAGAAAGGTGACGTAGTTATACAGCATTTTGACAGTCGACTTCTGAGGGATGAATATGCGCTCTCTGACGACTCACAGAGCCTCTTCGTTGGCGCTCAGAATATCTTCCTTTTTCACCTGGTCTGCGAACAGTGGTTTGAACAGTACAAACATGGAGAGATATATGGGTGATGGTTGTAGAGACCATGCTCTACATAACATTGCTCACTCTTTAAAGCCATCTGGCTTATCAGCCCACACTAAGCCACTAGGTAAATATTTGCTTTTACTGTCATTTTACTGGCAATGCAAAGCAGTGCAGACACAATGGAAGCAGATTTCACACTGGCTTCCTCGGCAGCGCTGGCTTGGACTACCCGGGAGTTGCTTTCTCGATGCAGGAAAACAATGGTGCAGCGGAACACTGTAGAACATTCACTAAGACGTGCTGGGATTCAGAATAGCTGTGGCCGCAGGCTAACTTGGCCTGGACTGTCTGGCTTGGAGTGCTGCTTGGCCTAGATCAGCTAAACCCGCCCTTATCCCATATGTAGATAATGGCGATGAGTTAAGGGATACCGGTGAATATGAAAGTAGAGGAAGGGGCATTCACCTCACTAGACACACACAGTATGGGTGTGAGTGGCATGCGGGTTTTATAGTATTAGTCTCAAGGTCACTCACCAGGTCAGGCATTCCACACTCATATTAAGCCTACGTTGGTACTGATGCTCGCACAATGTCCTAGGTCAGCAAAATCCACTCGTGCAAATAGTTACAACAAATCTGCAGCACTTAACACTTCTAGCACACGTTTGACAGACAAATGTTCACTCTGTGCACAAGCAAATCAGCACAAACTTACTATGTTTACAGGTGAACCTCTGGCATGTCCCACGTAAAAAGCCGTCTCTGGTGGCCAAAGGAGTTACCAGGTACTGCAATGTTCATTAAATTGTTAACTAAGCCACTACAGGAAACACTGGAATGCCAGCAACACTGTAGAACATATACGTAGACGCGCTGGGGTTCAGCACAGCTTTAACTGTAGGCTACCTAAGTTTGTCCTGGTTGGCTTGGAGTGCTGCTTTTAAGCCTGTTTGAATGTGCTTGCTAAACCCGTGTCATCCACTTGGATATTTGCTTGTAGCAGGCAAATAGGCACACAGGAGACACATTCGTAAGAAGAGTCAGGGACATATCGTGGAGTGCGGCAGGACTGCCACTGGCACTCAGGCACTTTGTGGACTGGGAAAAACCGCCTCTAGACCGACCAGAGCTTTGGTAAGATGGGTAAGGAAGAAGGATGGGTAAGGATAGAAATATTGGAAAAGGGTGGGAGGGGGGAGAGAGGTAGGATATAAAAGGTAAGTGGCCCAACCACTTTGGTGTAATTTAAAAAGTGTATGTGAAATGATAAGATATTCTTTAAGGGGTATAATACTAACCCATCAGAGTCACATAGATATAACAGATATATAAGTACATGACTCTGAATTGGTAGTAATTATACAAGTTGCAATTTTTTTTCTTTTTTTTTTTTTTTTTTTTTTTTTTTTTTTTTTTTTTTTTTTTTTTTTTTTTGCGATTGCACAACGGATATTTATGCGACAATGAAGGCAATAATTTTCTGGCCAGTTTATAGAATTACGTGACAATGGCTTCTTACAGGTGGTGTCCAGCCATAGTAAATAGCATAATTTTTACATTAGATTGTTATATAAGATGTCTCCCTAATTGGGGGCGATGATTTTCTCAGTATACATAGAAGGGTTCTGGTGTTACCCAATCTTCTTCATCAGGGAGGTTGCTCAATATCATGGGTCGATGGTAATCATCTTTATGTATAAAACGACGGACCCTCTGTGGGAGAGTCATTCTTTGAGTCCTGTGAGGAGGAGTATTGATGATATAATCCGTGGTATTTACCACTTGTATAGGATGTTCTCTATCTGGCATGTATAGTTCTTGCATTGTATAGAGTTGTTTCTTTTTTAGGGTGTCAAGGCGTACATTTATGGCAGTAATATCTTGTTGTATGTGTAAATCTGCCATTTTAACTCTGTCTCTCCTCCTGGTATCGGTAATGAAGCGAAGAGCTCTATTCTGGACCCTTTGTAACCGTAGCATGTTGGTCTTTGTTGTTAATGACATTGGGACACAAGGGTATTCGAGTATAGGTCTTATTATCATTTTATACAGATGTTTTTTGACATGTTGAGGGGCTTGATTGAATCGAAAGAGACTGCTAAGACCGGCTTTGGCTATGTTGATCTTTTTAGTTACATGAGATGTTGAGTGGAGCAGCCTGTCTATTTCATATCCCAAAATCTTGTTAGGGTTTCTAATGGCTACAGGTGTACCTCTGATGGAGATACCCCCTTTATCTTCAATTGTTGATGCAAAACATCCTATCGTGCTAACAAGGACCTTGTCAGGATTAGTCGTAATTCTCCATTTCTTTTCCCAATTAGATGTTCGACGAAGTTCAATATTCATTTTTTCTATGACTCTCTCATACTTGTATTTTCCTGTTACCGGAGTTGATGAGACGACATGAATAACATCATCTGCAAACTGTGTCACAATTGTATCATTAAACTCTGGTTGAGGAAGGTCATTCACATAAATGTTGAACAGAAGTGGACTGAGACAAGAACCTTGTGGGACACCAGCTGTCGGTATAAAAGGCTCTGTCGACCTGCCATGAAAGGTGGGAATGATTTTTCTTTGAGTTAAGAAATTATATATTACTCTGAGAAAAGTCCAGTTATGGTCTGGTAGGTCAATGAGTTTGTATATAAGGCCATCATGCCATAAGCTATCAAAAGCTTTATGAACATCTCTGGTGGCAATTAAGGCAAGATTGCCCTGATGTTTTAGACTTGCTACAGTATCGAAAATAACATTTATTGCATGATTGGTACCTCTATGTGTTCTAAAGCCAAATTGTTTTTCAGTAAAAAAGTGATTAAACTCCATATAGTAGTTCAATCTGTTGGAAATGACTTTCTCAAGAACTTTTCCAGTGACTTCAAGTAAAGATATAGGTCTATAGTTCCCAGGTTGGTGGATGTCTTTATTGGGCTTACCAAGAAAGATCATCCTAGCAGTCTTAAAAACCACTGGAAAATGTCCTGAGGCCAAGATGGCATTAAAGATATTTACCAAAGACTGTTTACAATTTCTGGGTAGGAACTTTATTTGTTTCATTGTTATTCCAGAGAGGCCAGGGGCTCTATTTCGCATTCTTCCAATAACCTGACTCATCTCTAGTAATGTAATAGGTCTAGTAAGCGGGTGGGTATCTTCAAGAGTTGAAGTATCGATGGAAGGTAGTGGTTGTAGATCATCCAAGTTCTCATCTCTCCATTCATTTACCAACTGATAATGATTATTGTTAAATTGACGACTGTTATTGTGGGAGAGAATTTTCTCCCATACATCACCCATCAAATTAGCCTGGTCCTGTGGATCGTCAAGTTTAATTTCAACATCTTCATCATCCTCATCAGTGAAGGTATGAACTAGGTAGTTAGGAGCCTTGTGCTTTGCCCCTAAAAGTTGTCGGATCTTACTCCAAAATTTTGCTGGTTCACGTTTATACTGATTAGCTTGAAGAACTAGCAATTTCCATAAGTCCCGTTTGTGATGACTAATCATGTTAATTAATTCTTGCCTTAATCGGTGCAGTGTAGCTGCTGGTGGTTGTCGCGTTTGAAGATGCCTTCGACATTCTGCTTGATAATTTCTTAAATTGTCTCTAATTTCCCTAGTAGGTTTATATTGTTGGTATATCTTTGTGGAAGCTAATTGACAAGTTGCATTAGTAGCTTCAATTATTCGATTATGCAGGGACCTGATTGCATCATCAATTGCAGTGGAAGGTAGATTTTCCAATGACACAATTTCATCGTCACCCAGAAATGCCCTGAAGGGGTCAAATCCTAGGGTGTTAAGATTGGGTTTAGGAGGTACAGGTATTCTAAATGGAGAAGTTTGTAGTTGTATTATAACAGGGATATGGTCAGATCCTACATTTCCACCAGGAGATATACGACAGTGAAAGATGTCACAGTCTCTGTTTGTCAGTACTATATCTGGTGTCCCTGGATGAGGTCCAATGTACGATTTAAAGAATGGGCCTTGAAATGACAAGTTTCTAGCTGTCATGATATTAAAGAGTTGTTTTCCTTTTAAGTCACCCAGTGGAATACCAGCTCCACAGTTGAAGAGGGCAGGGTGATGAGCATTAAAATCTCCCGCTAGAATTGTTGGAATATTTCTGCTTAATATCCTATGTAGAGGAATTGACTCTATATATTGTTGTCTCGGGGGAAAATATCCAGTTCCTATCACTAGTTGTCCATGAGACGTTGTCATTTCTATTGCAAGAATGTTATCTTCATCAACATGAATATTTTTAAATGTATAGCCTAATTTAACTAAGATGGCTACACCACTAAAGGGTCCTCTCGATTTCTCCACAGTAGAGTAACCACGTAATTTAATATGTTGATCAACTCTTGCAGCTGTCTCGTTCAAAAGTATAACATCGGGATTGTAATTATGTAGTTCAACCTCAAGAAGGTAACGGTTATTAAAGAAATGTTGAACATTAAGTTGGAAAATTGTAATCCCCATTATTTCTTGCACTTCGCTCGTGTACTGCGGTCTGAACGCCTGCAAGTAATGTCATGTGTGGTATCCACACTATCCCTGCTGGACTCGTCAAGGGGAGGAGGGAACTTCTGCGTAGGTGCTTGTGTATTAAAAATGCCATCATCTTCACTAGAGGTAGTAATATTAACAGACTCATTAGAATCGTTAGAGTCATCATCAGAAAACTGAGGTATGATATTCCCAGTTACAGGAAGCAGAGGCTCGTGAGAGTTAATGGGAGACTGTGGAGGCTCCAAGGGAAAATTAGGTAGGCAAGGTGAGTTACCCTGGGAAAGTTCCTGTTCAACAGGATCAGCTTCAATAGCGGGAGAGTAGGCACCAATTTCTGGGGCATTGTTATGTTCAGGTGTTGACTTATCGGGTTGAGGGGAGTTGACAACCTGGGTATGCGAGGTGGGCGATCCCTGGGCCAGGGATGACTTAGGCTTATTTTTAGATGTAGAGTAGGGTACATACTTCTTGTTATGAGAAGGCTGGGTCATAATAGCCTTCACATTTTCTGGGATAGTGATGGGAGTGATCCCATTAGCCATTAACAGATCATTTAAAACCTGAGAGCAGAGTTGAATGTCACCACCTGCTATGTCTTTGGCCATCATATACATTAGTTGTGCTCTCGTCATATCCCCGGCTGTGGATACCTGAGACATAGGAGATGAGACTGAACCTTGTTGTTGCGTTTGTGTATGTTGTAGGTGAGGGTTAGATTGGGGCGCTCCAAGAGGGGCAGAATTCCAAACATTGGAACCATTGGTAGAGACCTGAGGAGTCCCACTTGATCCAGGCAGAGCTGGGAAGGAAGTTTGGGACATCGTTGGCGGTGCCTGGGGAGTGGTCTTCTTAGAAGTGGACAGTTTCTTGGCTTCAATAATTTTCTGCATTTCCTTTTTCCTTTCAGGACAAATAGCAGAAACAGCATGATGTTTTCCGTTGCAGAGGACACATTTGGGTGTATTTTTATTATTACAATCTCGATAAGAATGTTGGCCAGAGCAAATGCTACAAATCTGCCCTTGAGTACTGCATTTGTTGGTGTTATGACCAAAGGCATAACACTTAAAACATTGTGTCACACTGACAAATCGTTCAAGAGAGATTTGGTCAGGTGTACATCTGGTGCCAAAACATTTGAAGCCATTTTGACACACAAGTTTGGCCTCCTCAGGTGTCTCAAGTATTAACTTTAAGGTTACCTTGTTGTTGTTAGGATTAGAGAATTTATGTGCTTCTACAGCCCTAAATTCAGAATTCTCTGTATTAATGTCCTCAACAATTTCATTCACTGTGCTATGTTTCATGAAACTGTTGATTCTGGCCACAAACACAGTCCTCTGAGCTTGATAGCTCTCAGGTGCAACTGGGGTAACACCAGAAGTCTTCAGTTTTTCAAGGACATCATGCTTCAGCAGTTGAAGTAACTCTTCTTCCGAAGAGAGGAGAAGTACTGCTCCAGCGTGGGTTTGAAAAACATCCACTGGAGCAACAGTTGAGTTCGAGCAAATACATGCTAGAATTTCTTTCATCGACATTTGATTTCCATCAATACGTAATCTTACTCGTATCCTCGCCATGATGTCTAGGAAGGAACATCTGGCAGAGGAGTTTCTTAACAAAAAGGGATCTTTCCTTAATGTTAATCTAACATCCTATTTCAGCTGACTTATGAAGGTCAGCCCCTAAGATAGCCTACCCTCGAGTAGTGAGGGGAAAGGGCCCAAGGCAAAGATCGGCCGGATTTTAAAAAACCACACGGGCTACCGGATGGTCAAAATGCCTTGTGTTAACTCGCCAAAGCGAAGTTGCCGAAAAAGAAGAAGATAGGAAAGTCAGAAGGATAGCAATGTATGTAGTGTGTTAGTGTGTGGGCCAGTGTTGATGTTTGGGTGAGGGGAGGATGGGGAAGGATGGGGGGATGGGGATGAGAGGGGTGAACAAGCAAGCAAGTCACCGCCTTACCCTCTTGATGGGATGGGGCTCGAAGTGACTGCAAGCAAGTTTCCTCTCAGCTCTGGTGAAGAACTACTCAGGATAACCCAAGAAAAATCTCGAGCAACAGTGTTCAGAGTTGCTCAGCTGAAGAGCAGGAACGACGACGTCTTCTCTCCACGGTGGCTGGGCTGCT
>NW_027200930.1:0-15548 GCF_038502225.1 Cherax quadricarinatus
AGGCTTAAGAGTGGGTAGAGGATGTGTAGATCAAGTATTTACATTGAAGCATATATGTGAACAGTATTTAGATAAAGGTAGGGAAGTTTTCATTGCATTTATGGATTTAGAAAAGGCATATGATAGAGTGGATAGGGGAGCAATGTGGCAGATGTTGCAAGTGTATGGAATAGGTTACTAAATGCTGTAAAGAGTTTTTATGAGGATAGTGAGGCTCAGGTTAGGGTGTGTAGAAGAGAGGGAGAATACTTCCCAGTAAAATTAGGCCTTAAACAGGGATGTGTAATGTCACCATGGTTGTTGAATATATTTATAGATGGGTTTGTAAAAGAAGTAAATGCTAGGGTGTTCGGGAGAGGGGTGGGATTAAATTATGGGGAATCAGATACAAAATGGGAGTTGACAGTTACTTTTTGCTGATGATACTGTGCCTATGAGAGATTCTAAAGAAAAATTACAGAGGTTAGTGGACGAGTTTGGGAGTGTGTGTAAAGTAGAAAGTTGAAAGTGAACATAGAAAAGAGTAAGGTGATGAGGGTATCAAATTATTTAGATAAATAAAAATTGGGTATCAAATTGGTAAAGAGGAGTATGGAAGAAGTGAATGTTTTCAGATATGTATTTGGGAGTTGACGTATCAGAGGATGGATTTATGAAGGATGAGGTTAATCATGGGATTGATTAGGGAAAAAAAGTGAGTGGTGCATTGAGATATATGTGGAGAGAAAGAACATTATCTATGGAGGCAAAGAAGGGAATGTATGAAAGTATAGTGGTACCAACACTCTTATATGGGTGTGAAGCTTGGGCTGTAAATGCTGCAGTGAGGAGGCGGTTGGAGGCAGTCGAGATGTCCAGTCTAAGGGCAATGTGTGGTGTAAATATTATGCAGAAAATTCGGAGTGTGGAAATTAGGAGGTGTGGAGTTAATAAAAGTATTAGTCAGAGGGCTGAAGAGGGGTTGTTGAGGTGGTTTGGTCATTTAGAGAGAATGAATCAACGTAGAATGACATGGAGAGCATATAAATCTGTAGGGGAAGGAAGGCGGGGTAGGGGTCGTCCTCAAAAGGGTTGGAGGGAGGGGGTAAAGGAGGTTCTGTGGACGATGGGCTTGGACTTCGGCAAGCATGCCTTAGCGTGTTAGATAGGAGTGAATGGAGACGAATGGTATTTGGGACCTGACTAGCTGTTGGAGTGTGAGCTGGGTAATATTTAGTGAAGGGTTTCATGGAAACTGGTTATTTTATATAGCTGGACTTGAGTCCTGGAAATGGGAAGTACAATGCCTGCACTCTAAAGGAAGGATATGTTGTGTATCTTTATATGTGTATGCTTCTAAACTGTTGTATTCTGAACACCTCTGCAAAAACAGTGATTATGTGTGAGTAAGGTGAAAGTGTTGAATGATGGTGAAAGAATTTTCTTTTTGGGGATTTTCTTTCTTTTTGGGTCACCCTGCCTCGGTGGGAGACGGCCGACTTGTTAAAAAAAAAATATTCTGGACAATAGTAAATGACCAGTACAGGTGAAAATGTTCACCTGTCAGTGTGATTGTTACAATTTGAGTACTATTTCAGTAGATAATATTAGTGTCAGAACAAAGATTGGCTATGAAATCACTAGAACTATTATAAATTCTAATTATCAGAACATAAAAATTATATAAATTAAAATAAGAACGAGAGAAAAAGGTAAATTGGCAACACTTCTGCAAGCCGCAGGACTGGAAGTTGCCGTCGGGCGAGCATCCAGAGCCAGCTTCCAGAGCCAGCTTCGCGGTCTTATATCTCGGTAAGTACTGGTCCTAAATTTTTTTTTTGTCTTATACTGCACAGAAAGTAGCCCTCTTTAATTTAAAAACAAACTTTTTTTTTTATTGTTCAGAATATTCGGAGCACCATGCAGGTGAACGTAGATAGATCTACGTTTGGACAGTTTAAGGGTTAAAGGAGGGCTTTGGGATATTGGCAGTTAGGAGGGATATGTTATATATCGTTATATATGCTTCTAAACTGTTGTATCTGGGACTCTCTGCAAAAACAGTCATAATGTATGAGTGAGGTGAAAGTGTTGAATGATATTGAAAGTATTTTCTTTTTGGGGATTTTCTTTATTTTTGGGTCACCCTGCCTCGGTGGGAGACGGCCGACTTGTTGAAAAAAAAAATAATTTTTAATTTTATTCTTCAGTGCTTGTTTGATTGTAGATGAGTGTTGTAACTGTAGATGAATATAAATAAGTAATTGATACTAAAGTGTCAATGTAAGGGTGAAATTTTTAAGTTGGAGTTATAGTGTATATAGAATTAAATTTTAGAAACACACTAATTGTCTGTGTAATGTTTTGTTATATGTGGGAACATGGATATGTATTATACACATGGTTGTTCTTACAAGTTTGGCTTTCATGTTATGTTGATGGCGACTTTTGTATACACTTGTATGTTTTGCCAGTGTATCAGCAAAACTTACACAAATTTTGATAGTACAGTATCAGTATTGGCATTGGCCTAATACTAAGTATCGACTGATTTTGCTGGGGTCGGTGGTGGGTATCAGCTAATTTTGTCGGTATCAGTATTGGCCTAAAATAGTGTTGTATCAATATAGGCAAAAAAAATTTTATTGTCTCATCCCTAATAATTAGCTTGTAGTAGAACAATATCTATTATTCATTATGTAATTATCTACAGTGGAACCTCGGTTGTCAACTGCATTACTTGTCGAACAAATCTGTTTTCAAATGAGGAATTATAGAAAAAATGTCCTGGTGTTTGTATATTCTCTTGGTTGTTGACTGATAATGTGAACAGCTTGGGTCACAAGCTCATTGACTCACATGATGTAAACATCTTTGAGCTTTTGTTGTGCATCTTGTGATCTTTTTTTTTTTTTTTTTGTTATTTTGCAGTTTTAGTGCAATTTTTTATTGTGAGATAAGCCACCATGGGTCCAAAGAAGGACCATTTCAATATCCTCACCTGCTTTAGGCTTATAGACAAAGCCTGGGGAAATATGTCTTCCAGGACCATGCATTCAGCATGGAAGAAATTGTGGCCTGACTTCGTGGCAGCCAGGGATTTTAAAGGCTTTGAAGATGAGCCAGAGTCTTTGCCTGTAGATGGTATTGTGTCCTTGGGACAGACCCTGGGCCTAGAGGTTACTGAAAAGGATGAGGAGTTGGTAGAGGAGCACAGAACTGAACTCCCATATCTGAACATTCCATATCATAAAAATCTTTGAAAGGGTTCTAAGAAGCAAGATTGCCAACCACCTAGATACCCATCAGTTATACAACCCAGGGCAACACGGGTTTAGAGCAGGTCACTCCTACCTGTCCCAACTACTGAACTACTATGACAAGGTTCTGGATGCTATTGAGGATAAACATAATGCAAATGTAGTATACATAGGCTTTGCAAAGGCTTCAACAAGTGCACCCATGGTGTACTAGAGCAAAAAATGTGTGATAAAGGAATAACAGGAAAAGTTGGTAGATGGATCTATAACTTCCTAACAAATAGAACACAAAGAGTAATAGTAAACAGAATAAAGTCTGAGGCAGCTACGGTGAAATGCTCTGTTCTACAAGGCACAATACTCGCTCCCATCCTATTCCTCATCCTCATATCGGACATAGACAGAAATGTAAGCCATAACTCCATGTCTTCCTTTGCGGATGACAATTGCCATGACAGTGTCCTCCATCGAAGACACTACAAGACTCCAACCGGACATCAACCAAATCTTCAAACGGGCCTTTCAAAACTATATGAAGTTCAATGAAGAGAATTTTCACCTACTCATATATGGAAAACTTGAGGAAATTAAAACTATCAGGGTATACAACAAATTTTAACCATACAATAGAGCGAGAAAGTAATGTAAAGAACCTGGGAGTGATAATATCAGAGGATCTCACCTTCAAAGACCACAACAATGTATCTATCGCATCTGCTAGAAAAATGATAGATGGATAATGAGAACCTTAAAAACTAGGGATGCCAAGCCCATGATTCTCTTCAAATCACTTGCTCTCTCTAGGCTGGAATATTGTTGTGTAAGAATATTGTTGTGTAAGAATCTCCACGACTGCGGTGCTCTTCGCACCTACTCCTAGGTTGAGGGACTGATTACCTCATCTTCTGTATATAGTCCTACTGTCTTCAAGTTATGTCCTAGAATTTGTATTGATAAAGCCACTGGATGGCGAAACGTCTACAATAAAGATACCCAGATGCTGCACATGTGTCTTAATTTCATGGAATATTGTTGTACACTAACTGCCCCCTTCAAGGCAGGCAAAATTGCTGTCCTAGAGAGTGTACAAAGAACTTTCATGGCACACATAAGTACGATAAAGCACATAAATTACTGGGAACGGTTGAAGTCCCTTGATTTGTATTCCCTGGAACACAGGCAAGAGAGATACTGATAATATACACTTGGAAAATCCTAGAGGGATTAGTACCAAACTTGCACACAAAAATCAATCCCTATGAAAGCAAAAGACTCAGCAGGAGATGCAACATTCCTGCAATGAAAAGCAGGGGTGCTGTGAGTACACTGAGAGACACAATAAGTGTCAGGGGCCCAAGACTGTTCAGCTGACCTGGCTGTCTTCAAGAAGGCACTGAACAGGCACCTGAAATCAGTACTTGACCAGCCGGGCTGTGGTTCATACGTCAGTTTGCATGCGGCCAGAAGTAACAGCCTGGTTGATCAGACCTTGATCCACCACGAGGCCTGGTCTCAGAGCAGGCCGTGGGGGCGTTGACTGCCGAAACCCTCTCCAGGTATACCACAGAAGAACTTGTAAACCTTCAGAAGTAGCAGCAACAGATTGCAGCAGAGGAGCTGTCATCAGAGGAAGAGGAGAAAAGGATTGATGTGCCCATTGCACTTGTCCAGGAAATGTGTGCTGAATGGCATGATGTGCAGGAGTTTGCTGAAAAAAACCATCCAGACAAAGCAGTGGCCATCCATCTCTTTAACATGTACAGTGACAGTGCAATGTCTCAAATTAGACGAGTGTTGAAACGGAGCCTGAAATAAATCTCACTGGACAAGTTTTTAGTGAGACAAAGAACCAGTGAGCCAGAACAATGTGTGAGTAGTGAAAAGAGGCAAAGAAGAGAAACAACACCAGAAGGACAGTTGTCTGACATGTTAATAGAAGGTGACTCTCCTTCCAAGCAGTAACAGACCCCCTCCTCTCCTCCATCTCCTGCTTCCAGTATGTCATTAGCTCTTCTCTGACAGGTAAGAGGCAGTTAAACTTTCATTTACTGTACAGTATTCACAGTTTCTTATTCATTTTTACAGTTTTATGCAATAATACATTTTTAACAAATTATTATATTGTCCTTTTGGGGTCTGAAACTGATTAATTCTTTTAACATATTCTTTATGGGAAAAATTGCTTTGGTTGTTGTCCATTTTGGTTGCTGAAGCGACATCTGGAACGAATTAAGTTCGACAACCGAGGTTCCACTGTGTATTTTATTACTCATAATGTGTTAGAGAGCAAGTGCAGCAGTAGGAGTGACTGTAATAATATTAAAGTGTGTGTTCTTGGATGTATGTTGCCTACAATGTAATTGCAAAGTATTTTTATTTGCTTTTATTCAGAATATGTGGTTTACATCGGTGAGAGAGAGGCCACATCTAGACGAAGAGTCTCTGCTCAGAAAAGTTAATAATATTACTGAAGTTGTGGTGGCCTGCAGGGACACAGGACTTGACTGGTTTGAGCAGCTTCTGCATAGTTACTTTTAACTAAGTTTCTGAGCATTTTTCTCTTATTTTGAAATTCCAAATTTGTGCATGAGTTACATTTCGAATAAGGTTTAATAATAGGAAATAAATTTCTCGAATTACAATAAAAATGGTTATTTGAAGTAAAATGGGATAATGATAGTATCAGCTGGACTCTCAGTTAATTAAGAATTTTAAGGATGTGAGGTTTAGTACATAACTTTTTTTTTTAAGTATCTGATAAAATTGATTTTTACTTAATATCGTACTGTATTTACTCAAGTGTGTGTGTGTATGTGTCTGTATGTCTGTGTCTGTGTCTGTGTCTGTCTGTCCTGTCTGCCGAAGGGGACATATAATTAGTGTGTTAGGAAATAGATGGTACTGTAGTTTCTTGAGTAATGCCAAAATCAAAATGAGTGTTACATCTCTAAATAATGCAACTACTAATAATACTAGGTGGAACATTAGTGCTCACACCAGTCAAAACAGGAATACCAAAAGCCCCATTATAACTTAAGAGGTATACTGTAAACTAACATTTTTACCATTTTCTAAATTTGTCAACAAGTAGATGAAGTTCCTTAACCCTTTGACTGTTTCGGTCGTGTATATACATCTTACGAGCCAATGTGTTTGACGTATATATAATCAAAAATTCTAGTGGCTTCAAATCAAGCAGGAGAAAGCTGGTAGGCCCACATGTGAGTGAATGGGTCTGTGTGGTCACTGCGTGCAGTATAAAAACAATCCTGGAGCACGCAATGCAAAATGGGAAAAAAATCTCCGACACTGTTTTTGGATTAAGACGCCGACTTTGAGGTGTATTTTCGTATAGTTTTTATGGTTATAATCTCGATTTCGTAGTCACATTTGATAGAATGAAAAACATATTATAGAAATGGAGGTGATTTTGATTGGTTTTACTATGAAAAGGACCTTGAAATGGAGCTTAAATTAGGGGAAATGTTTAATTTTTGCCGATGTTAAAGAGTAAACAAATTACACCGTTGTCCAGTAAATATCCAACTAGCCATTCTAATATGCAGTCATGAATGGGTTGACATTATTTATACAATTATTACAATATTGCAGTAGTCTGCATAACAGTAAATCTTCTATTTTTTGCTTGAATAAAAATTTAGACTAGAAGGCAAGAGTAATATCAGAGGGGCCTGGAGACATGACTGATGAACAAAGAAAATGTTATTTTAGAGCCAGGAATGTCTGCATTGTTCTTTCTGGGCCCTATTTTGAAATTGCTATATTTTTTTTAATTTGCGTGAAATTGGCCAAATTGCCAATTTCTGACCACTTTATTGGGTAGTTGAAATCAGTAAATGGGCAGTTTCTTGTAGTCAATCGATAGAACAAATGGAGTTCTAAAGAAATAGCTACGAGTTTGGTCTACGAGAACAACAGAATTAGCCAAAAATAGGGCTCAGAGTGGGGGAAATTGCCGATTTGTAAATATCGCTGAGGTCACTAACCTTGCAAGAGCGTAATTCCGTAAGTCATCTAATTCCTCATTCGTCTCTCGACCTCCGGGGAGAGAGGACGCACGCCTAGAAGCTACACCTGCCCTCTGGTGGTGACCTTTAGCAACTAGAAGACAAAATGGCGTACCGAGTGGGAGAGCGGATTAACACTGTTTGTATAGAGCTGATACGTGGCACACTTACTGGAGCAACGATGCATACATTGCTACCTGCTATCATCAGGGACGCCTATGGTGTCCCCAACGAGGAAGTTTATGGTGTTGCCTTAAATGGGATGACCAGAGTATTCCTGAAACTGAACCGTACCGGCGTCTATGACAGACTTGTTGAAGAGTACCAGGAGAGGAAGGTGACAGTGAACTCGGCAGTGGACGTTGTTATGCATGACGTATCCAGGTACTATACGTGGGTGAAGGTGAGGAATGTCCCTTTCGAGGCGACGGCGTACAGTATACAGGAGGTTTTCAACAACTACGGTAAAGTTCATTCGGCAACGATGGGAGTATGGACAGAGGGGCCATATAAGGGACGACCTGAGGGCTCTTATACCCTCAAAATGACGTTGGCTAGGCCTATACCGTCCTACGTCATGCTGGTGGAGTCCAGGACGCAGGTCTTTGTACACTATGTCGGCCAGAGAAAGACCTGTCGACTATGTAGCTCATATGACCATATGGCAGCACAGTGTCCTAAAAGGCAGTCTACCAGGGCTCCTGGTACGTTGGCAGTGGAGCAGAGACCATATGAGTTGATGCCTGAGTTGGGAGAGGTGGAAGCAGTGACGAGTGGTCGATGGAGTGAAGAGGTAGAACGGGAAGTATCGACGGTCGGTACCTGTGTTATCCTCCCGGAGGTGACAGGGGAGGGGCCCCCATCGCCTGAGGGACGGGTGGACGTGGAAGAGTCTACCCAGGAGAAGTTGCTGGAAGCGGTGCTGCAGGAGTTCTTCGACGAGACGGTGGCCGGGGAGGAAGGTCCTGAGAAGTCAAGTGAGATACAGCTGATGGTTGAGCAGCAGGGACAGGTGAAGGGTTCGAGGAATGACAGAGAGGACAGGGAAGTAGTGGTGGAAGTCCATCAGGAGGACGTGCAGGAGGTAGATTTGTGTGTGAGTGAGGGCTCACGCAAAAGGACTGTGGGTGCTTTTGACCTTGATGAGGTTTTAACACCTGGGCAGAGACCCGGGAAGAAGTCATGGGTAGTTGTAGGGGAAAAGGCAAGCAGGGGAGGAGGTGTACCGGGGAAGATCAGTGGGGGGGGCAAGGAGGGGCTGGAGGACAGGATAGAAAAAAGGATAAAAATGGTACAGGTACTGAGAAAGGTGAAGTGAGTAAGATACAGCGGCATAGGGGTAAGCCCCCTCTTCTGGCAAATTCAAGTGTGTCACAATAAATGTCAATGGGCTTAAATCTGAGGTAAAAAGGGTTTGGTTAGAGTGGTTTTTACGAAGGTTTGATGTGGATGTATGTTTTTTGCAGGAGCATAACCATAGGTTAGGGAGTGAATTGAGTTTGAGGGGTTATAAAATGTTTGTCAGTAATGCTTTGCAATTAAAAGGAGGGGTAGCAGTAGCTGTAAAGGAGACCAGCCCATTGCGAGTCATGGGTTGGGAGGAGGGGGGAGGGGGGAGGGTTGTAAGGGTAGATGGGCACTGGGGGGTGAGGAGAGTATGTTTCATTGGTGTATATATGCCGGCATGTAACATTGTTAGAGTCAAAGTTGATTTTGTTCGTGATGTTTTGCTGTATTATTTGCGGGGTTTACCTTCCATAACTGTAATTGGAGGTGATTGGAACTGTGTGATTAGGTATGGTGATGTGTCGCCGAGGGGGGCAGGATGTGTTTTGGGTGCGCTAAGGGATGTGTTAAGGGATGTAGGAGTTGTAGATGTGGTGGGTAGGGGGGAGTATGGGGTGGAGCACACGTTCATTCGTGGGAATTATGGGGCGAGGTTAGATAGGATATATGTGATGCAGGGGATTGGTGTGGAGAGAGTGAGGGCTTTTGATGTCGGTTTTTCGGATCACAGGGCGGTGATAGCTGATCTGCGGGTGGATGGTATAGTACGCATATATGCTGGGTATTGGAAATTGAATGTGAGGCTTCTGCAGGAGGGGGATGAAGGCTCATCCTTTGAGGAATGGTGGAGACATTGCTGGGAGGGTAGGGATGGTGGGATGGATTTGCTTGACTGGTGGGAGATGCGGGCAAAGACAGCAATAGCAGAGTTTTTTAGGATACGTGGAAAGGAACAGGCAAGGTGGAGATATGGCTTGCAAAACTACCTGGAGGGACAGCTGAATGCTGTTTACGACGGGGGGGGAAGGGAGGATGCGCGAGGTGAGGTGGATGGCTTAAGGAGTAGGATTGAAGGATTACATAATGAAAGGTTTAACACGATTAGAGTTAGGGCAGGATTAGAGGAGGTGTTAAAGGGTGATCGACCATCAGGTTATGTCCTGAAAAAATTTAGGGAAAGGCAGATGATGACTACCATAGCGCATCTAGTGGTTGCTGATGGGGGGGGGGGGTTATGTGGTGGGTCAAGGTCTTACTGATACAGATGATATTAGTGTTTATGCTGATTATTGGTTTAGGGAGAAATGGAGGAGGAACAAGGAAGTTGTCAGTGAGGAGGTATTTGGGGTTATGCAGAATACTATTGTATTGGGACAAGAGGAACGGGAAATGCTGGAGGGTAGTATTAGTGAGGAGGAGGTGGGGGAGGCGGTTTACGGGATGAGTCAGGGTAAGACGCCGGGCATTGATGGAATACCGAATGATTTTTATAGAGTTTATTGGGAATGCATTAGGTATGGGTTAGTGGAAGTCTTGAATCATATGTGGAGCAGAGGGAGGATGGGAAAGACCCAGAAAACAGGGATCGAAGAAGAAGGATGGGAAAGTATTGAGTGATTATAGAGTTGTGTCAGGGTAAGACGCCGGGCATTGATGGAATACCGAATGATTTTTATAGAGTTTATTGGAAATGCATTAGGTATGGGTTAGTGGAAGTCTTGAATCATATGTGGAGCAGTGGGAGGATGGGGAAGACCCAGAAAACAGGGATCGTTGTGTTGGTGCCGAAGAAGAAGGATGGGAAAGTATTGAGTGATTATAGAGCAATATCCTTAATGTGTGCAGATTATAAAATTTATGCTAAAATTCTGGGCAATAGACTGAAGAAGGTTCTAGGATCAGTGGTACATGGGGCACAGTTTGGCATTCCGGGAAGAAGTATGAGGGACGGGCATAGTCACATAAGGGATTTTATTGAGGACTGCACCGGAGGGGGAATACTTGGTTTAGATTGGGCTAATGCGTATGATTGTGTGAATAGGGATTTCTTAAAAGTTTGTTTGGAACAGTTGGGTTTGGGGGAGAAGGTGGTGAGATGGGTGCAAACCTTGTATGAGGAAGCAGTTATTAGGGTACAGGTTAATAAAAAGTTGGGGGACCCAGTACTGATGGAGAGAGGTTTGAGGCAGGGCTGTCCACTCTCTCAGTTATTGTTTGCCTGCGTCCAGAATCCATTTTATGGGCTGGTGGATGAGGTGATGCATGAACACGGGATTAGGGGGGGGGCGGGGGGGGATTGTGGGGTACGTAGATGATACTACTGTGCTGGTAAGGCATGAGGAAGATCTAAGGAAAGTTGGTGGAATCATTCAGATTTTTGGGGACGCTACGGGTATGAGAGTTAATTTAATGAAGTCGAGACTATTAGTGGTGGGGGAGTGGGTGGGAGGGAGCTTTGGGGAGGGGTTGGGATGATCAGTAGTGGACAGAATTAAGGTTTGTGGAATATGGTACATGGCGGAAGTGCAGGAGAGTAGGAAGATAAATTCGGAATTAGTTACGAGCAGGGTTTTGGGTAGGCTAGGAGGCTTAAGGGCTAGGGACGTAACATTACAGCAGAGAGTTTTAGTGGTCAACTCTCTGGTTTACAGTAAGGTGTGGGGAGTGGCTGAGGTGTTCCCTTTAAGAGCAAAGGATATTGCAGAAATCCAGAGGAAGGTTCTAAGGTATGTGTGGGGGTTTGGGAGGGCATGGTTGAGCAAGGACGTGGTGATGACGGAGGGGAGACGTGGGGGTCTTGGCCTGATGTCATTGGGTCATAGAGTAATGGCTTTATATATTAAACAAAGATATATCCGGACTGGGGGGAACAGAGGAGTTAGGGTAGGTAGGGTAATGGAGGATGCACGAAGATGGTGGTGTGGAAGGGATTTGAGGAATTGTGAGGATATGTTGAGGGTTTTATTACATGTAAAACAGGTGTCCACTTTAAAGGTCAAATGAATGGTGAGTGCTGTGGTGGGCAAGGGTGTCTTACAGGGGCTTGCTGTATATCCAACATATGACTGGATAAGCATATGGAGGAAGTTTGGCTTGCTTAGAATACCAGCGAGGGTACGAGAGTTAGTATATCGTTTTCTGATGGGAATATTGGCCTCTAGGGATGTGTTGTATAAAATGGGTCTTGTGAGAGAGGACTCATGCTTGCATTGTGGGGACATCGAAACGGCTTTTCATGCGGTATATTTTTGTCCCTCTTTGGAGGGGGTGAGGTTATGGATGGTGAGAGTTATCAGACTTTTGGGGGGGGGGGCAATGGCCATTCCTAAGGGCCTTAATGTTGGATGTAACTGGGGTGCCGGGTGATGTGGGTAGAGCCTTAATGTATGTTATGACGGATTATTTGCATGTATCTTGGGGGATGAGGGAGGTTAGGGGAGAGTTGAGGATAAAAGCGTTAGCAGCGAGATTTTATAGAACTATGTGTAGGAATAGGCACGTCCATGGGGGGAGGTGGGTCTTTTTTTTTTTTTTTTTTTTTATTTAAAACAGAGCAAATACAATAATGTATAAGAGTATAAAATTAAAAACCATACTAGATATTACAAAACCTCTAGTACACAATCCCGGTATATTTTAAGAACACCATAGATCATGGCCATATTACAACCATATACATAACCCACAACCATATACATAACCCACAACCATATACATAACCCACAACCATATACATAACCTACAACCATATACATAACCTACAACCATATACATAACCCACAACCATATACATAACCCACAACCATATACATAACCCACAACCATGTACATAACCCACAACCATGTACATAACCCACAACCATATACATAACCCACAACCATGTACATAACCCACAACCATGTACATAACCCACAACCATATACATAACACACAACCATATACATAACCCACAACCATATACATAACCCACAACCATGTACATAACCCACAACCATATACATAACCCACAACCATGTACATAACCCACAACCATATACATAACCCACAACCATGTACATAACCCACAACCATATACATAACCCACAACCATGTACATAACCCACAACCATGTACATAACCCACAACCATATACATAACCCACAACCATGTACATAACCCACAACCATGTACATAACCCACAACCATGTACATAACCCACAACCATATACATAACCCACAACCATGTACATAACCCACAACCATATACATAACCCACAACCATGTACATAACCCACAACCATGTACATAACCCACAACCATGTACATAACCCACAACCATGTACATAACCCACAACCATATACATAACCCACAACCATGTACATAACCCACAACCATGTACATAACCCACAACCATATACATAACCCACAACCATGTACATAACCCACAACCATGTACATAACCCACAACCATGTACATAACCTACAAACCCTCCTTTTATAATAATCATTATTTTTTTTTTTATATTTTATTTAAAAGACATACATAGTACATAAAAATAAACGACAAATTACATAATGAAAACAGTGATGAAAAATTCTGCATAGTACATGTACTTTCCAATTAACATATTACATCTGAAAGACACAAATCTGTACAGTAAACAATGACCGCTCCAATCCTTGAAGTAATGACATTATGTCTGGAACACTAAATCTAACCTAAAGACTCCTTGGCAAGTACATCTCATTCCTGATTGTACATTATGCCACGGAATGTACACCTTACATTGTACATCATGCCACGGAATGTACACCTTACATTGTACATCATGCCACGGAATGTACACCTTACATTGTACATCCTGCCACGGAATGTACACCTTACATTGTACATCCTGCCACGGAATGTACACCTTACATTGTACATCATGCCACAGAATGTACACCTTACATTGTACATCCTGCCACGGAATGTACACCTTACATTGTACATCATGCCACGGAATGTACACCTTACATTGTACATCCTGCCACGGAATGTACACCTTACATTGTACATCCTGCCACGGAATGTACACCTTACATTGTACATCATGCCACAGAATGTACACCTTACATTGTACATCCTGCCACGGAATGTACACCTTACATTGTACATCATGCCACGGAATGTACACCTTACATTGTACATCCTGCCACGGAATGTACACCTTACATTGTACATCCTGCCACGGAATGTACACATTACATTGTACATCATGCCACGGAATGTACACCTTACATTGTACATCCTGCCACGGAATGTACACCTTACATTGTACATCATGCCACGGAATGTACACCTTACATTGTACATCATGCCACGGAATGTACACCTTACACTGTACATCATGCCACGGAATGTACACCTTACATTGTACATCCTGCCACGGAATGTACACCTTACATTGTACATCATGCCGCGGAATGTACACCTTACATTGTACATCCTGCCACGGAATGTACACCTTACATTGTACATCATGCCACGGAATGTACACCTTACATTGTACATCATGCCACGGAATGTACACCTTACATTGTACATCCTGCCACGGAATGTACACCTTACATTGTACATCATGCCACGGAATGTACACCTTACATTGTACATCATGCCACGGAATCTACACCTTACATTGTACATCATGCCACGGAATGTACACCTTACATTGTACATCATGCCACGGAATGTACACCTTACATTGTACATCCTGCCACGGAATGTACACCTTACATTGTACATCCTGCCACGGAATGTACACCTTACATTGTACATCCTGCCACGGAATGTACACCTTACATTGTACATCCTGCCACGGAATGTACACCTTACATTGTACATCCTGCCACGGAATGTACACCTTACATTGTACATCCTGCCACGGAATGTACACCTTACATTGTACATCCTGCCACGGAATGTACACCTTACATTGTACATCCTGCCACGGAATGTACACCTTACATTGTACATCCTGCCACGGAATGTACACCTTACATTGTACATCCTGCCACGGAATGTACACCTTACATTGTACATCCTGCCACGGAATGTACACCTTACATTGTACATCCTGCCACGGAATGTACACCTTACATTGTACATCCTGCCACGGAATGTACACCTTACATTGTACATCCTGCCACGGAATGTACACCTTACATTGTACATCATGCCACGGAATGTACACCTTACATTGTACATCATGCCACGGAATGTACACCTTACATTGTACATCCTGCCACGGAATGTACACCTTACATTGTACATCATGCCACGGAATGTACACCTTACATTGTACATCCTGCCACGGAATGTACACCTTACATTGTACATCATGCCACGGAATGTACACCTTACATTGTACATCATGCCACGGAATGTACACCTTACATTGTACATCCTGCCACGGAATGTACACCTTACATTGTACATCATGCCACGGAATGTACACCTTACATTATACATCATGCCACGGAATGTACACCTTACATTGTACATCATGCCACGGAATGTACACCTTACATTGTACATCATGCCACGGAATGTACACCTTACATTGTACATCATGCCACGGAATGTACACCTTACATTGTACATCCTGCCACGGAATGTACACCTTACATTGTACATCCTGCCACGGAATGTACACCTTACATTGTACATCATGCCACGGAATGTACACCTTACATTGTACATCATGCCACGGAATGTACACCTTACATTGTACATCATGCCACGGAATGTACACCTTACATTGTACATCCTGCCACGGAATGTACACCTTACATTGTACATCCTGCCACGGAATGTACACCTTACATTGTACATCCTGCCACGGAATGTACACCTTACATTGTACATCCTGCCACGGAATGTACACCTTACATTGTACATCCTGCCACAGAATGTACACCTTACATTGTACATCCTGCCACGGAATGTACACCTTACATTGTACATCATGCCA
>NW_027200931.1:0-15543 GCF_038502225.1 Cherax quadricarinatus
TGTAGGTGTGTGTACTCGCCTAGTTGTGGTTGCGGGGGTCGAGTCACAGCTCCTGGCCCCCGCCTCTTCAACTGGCCGCTACTCAGCCACTCTTCCCTCTCCGTGAGCTTCATCATACCTCTTCTTAAAGCTATGTATGGATCCTGCCTCCACTACATCACTACCTAGGCTATTCTACTTCCTGACAACTCTGTGACTGAAGAAATACTTCCTAACATCCCTGTGATTCATCTGAGTCTTCAACTTCCAACTGTGACCCCTTGTTGCTGTGTCCCATCTCTGGAACATCTTGTCTCTGTCCACCTTGTCTATACCTCTCAGTATTTAAAATGTAGTTATCATATCCCCTCTATCTCATCCACTGATCGCCTTAAAAACTACTACTACTGTCTCCAGTATTATTTTGGCCTGTATTTAGCTGTAATCATGTATGCTCATGAAACGTTTAAGCAAAAAATACCTAAGTGCTGCACATGTCTCTTATTCATCAACTTATCAGTATTGTGTACTATTAGCACTATGATAATCATCCTATTTCCCTTTTCATATGTTGAAACAAAAGGAATCACTCAGTATTAAAAATCTGAAATAAGTGTATTTAAGCTTGGCAGATTGCATGTGTGGAAATACAAAATATTTTTGAGAATGAAATAGGATTAGGTCAGGTATATTTGAGTTAATTAGAGCTAAAGAAGGAATAGCAGTAATGCTGAATGATCAATTATGGAAAGAGAAGAGGGAACATAAATGAATAAATTCAATGATTATGTGACTTAACTACTGCCTAGGTAGAGGCTACGATCCGATAAGTGTACAACAACAATATTACAGAAAAAAATAAATGCTGCAGAATAAGCTTATATTTGGGACTATGTTTTGCTCTGTTACATTATAATCAAATCATGAATCTTGATAGTCTCATGACTTGAGAAGCTCTAACACTGCCTTTGTTTTGACAAGGTTAGGTTAAGGATTCCTAACTTTATTGATAGTCTATTAACAAGTTAAAGATTCTTAACTTTATTGACAAACTAAGACCTGTTAACTACATCATCTTATTTGAAAGCCTTTTCATTGTTATGTAACATACAAGTAGGGAACAGGATGAAGTTGGAACCATCTGTGGGCCAGCATTTTTATTTGAGCAATTGACTTTATCTCGTTGATATCATTATGCTATAGGAACATGTTCCCGACTCGAGTCATCATGGGAACAAATGATGTCAGATGAAGTGATGTTCTGGAGAAGGGTACAGCCGAGTGAAGTTGCTGCTTGCTGCCCGTCTTGTGGTGTAGAAGCTCGCTTCTCGCTGTCCTCGGAGTGGAGCCAAGTGTGGTACCTTGACAATGGTGAACTTATACGTAACAGTAAGGTCGCCCACATCCCTTCTGTGTTGAAGGCTCTGCTGAAATGACAGATCTATCCAAGATAGGTCTGGACGAGAGATGAGACGTCTTGCTCTGTTCTCTACTCTGTCAAGCAGTCGCAGATGAGGTGGGGGCAGAAAAACCAAGAAAGTGGGGCATACTCAAGGTATGAACGTACTTGTGCATCATACAGAATCTTGCAACCACTACTGTCGAGCAGACGCGAGATACGTCAAAGTGCTGTAAGCTTTTTGGCTGCCTTGTTTGCAAGATTTACTACGTGATTCTTCATGGTCAGTTTGGAGTCAAATTTCACCCCAAGGATATCAACTTCTTCCCGGGTACCAACACTCTGCTCCGGCATTATCATCATGGTGCCTAGAGACCATCATCATTTGTGTTCTCTCAGGTGCACATGTTACCTGCCATCGGTTTCCTCAAGCTGATATAGTTCTCATCTGGTGATTCATGTAGCTTTGAGAAGCTGGCATTTCCTCTCTTGGATAAGTAAATGTCAGAGTACAGACATCTGCATATGCATGGGATTTTGGGATGAGATGAAGGTAATTGAAGTGGACATTTCATAACAATGGCCCAAGCACGCTTCCCGGTTGAACACTTGACCCATTAGGATGTTTTGCTGATTTTGTTCCATTGAGAGCTACTCTTAGAGTTCTGCCATGAAGGTAATCGCTGAGGAAACATAGTGTAGAGGCTGCAATTCCCAGTGCTTGAAGTTTTGCCAAGAGGCCCTGGTGCCATACTATAGGTCGAAAGCATCAGCAATGTCCAGTGCTACCACACAGTTGACTTTGGATTCGTCCAGTGAGTGGTGCCATTTAGTGGAGAGGTTTAACAACACAGCAGCAGAGTAACCCTTCATAAAGCCATATTAACGGTAACAAAGTAGTGAGTGGTAGTCAAAAAACTTTGTTATTTGTCTTGAGACTATTGTTTCGAGGATCTTGCTAGTGATTGGCGAGTGACACTGGTCTGTAGTTGCTGATTTCTGCTCTGCTCTTCTTTTTGTGAACAGGGACTACATTTGCCTCTTTCCACAGAGAGGGCCATTTACACTGTACTAGGCAGTGCTGAAAGATGCGAGTTAGAGGTGTTGCTAGCTGGTCAGCACATCTACTCAGCAATCTTGGGGATCAACTTGTCTTGGCCCACAGCCTTTTCTTGGTCAAGCGATTTAAGAAAACGATGCACTTCCTCCTGCATTATTGTCACCACTGACACCTTTGACACAATTCTTGCAGCTAGCCAAGGAGGGTCCCTTGCTGGATAGGAACTTGCATTTGGCAGCAAATTGTTCGACAAAGAGGTCTGCTTTCTCTTGACTAATAGTAGAGGTGGTCCCAACCAGTCAATTTAGAGGTGGAATAAGTTCATCAGGCAGATAACCTTGTATGTCCTTGACCAGGGACCACCAGGTGTTGGAGCCCACTCTACCTGATGCAAGCAATCTTTTCATGTCCGACTCCCATATAGAGATGGCCCAATTTTGAACTTCACCCATATGCCTACAGGCTTGCCTGAGGCATGTGGGTGGGACCGGAAAGTCAAGTGATGCGAACTCACCAGGAGGGTCCCATGTTCACTTCCACCAGGTGAAGAATGGGATAGTGGGGCCAGAAGTAACGATTCGCGCCCAATTCCCAACAAGCATTCAACCAATTATACCTCCAACACTACTCATTCATGTTTCCACTCTTATATTGCGAACATTTCCCTCATAGTAGCAGTACCATACACAAGCAGTATCTTACAGCAGCTATACCTCACAGCAGCAGTACATTAGAGCAGAAGTACCTCACAACAGCTGTTCCTCACAGCAGCCGTATCACACAGCAGCAGTATCACACAACAACTGTATTAACAGACAATACAGAAATTTTTTCTTTACAATAAAACACAGTTCAAGAAAAGAGAAATGAGGTTAACATCCTTATAATTATTTTTCTCACCTGAATAAACACAGTTAAACACACTCTTGAAACTGCATAGAACGAGTCACAGCCAGGCCAGACTAATTAAGTCTTGGTCGCCGACCCCTGGTTCCTGGTGGAATGGTTCTGTTCCTGGTGGCACAGTTCTGGTGCTTGGTGGTAGGTCGCCTGGTTCCTGGTAGCATGCCTCTGGCTCCTGGTGGCAGGTCCCCTGGTTCCTGTTGGTATGTTTCTGGTTAGTGGTGGCATGTCTCTGATTCCTGTTGGCGTGCCTCTGGTTCCTGTTGGCGTGCCTCTGGTTCCTGGTGGCAGGTCCAATGGTTCCTTGTGGCATGCATCTGTTCCTGGTGGCATGTTTCTGGTTACAGGTGGCATGTCTCTGGTTCCTGGTGGCGTGCCTCTGATTCCTGGTGGCAGGTCCCGTGGTTCTTGGTGGCATGCATCTGTTCCTGGTAGCATAGCTCGGGTGCCTGATGGCAGGTCTACTGGTCCCTGGTGGTATGCCTCTGGTTCCTGGTTGCAGGTCCCCTCCTTCCTGTTGGCGTGCCTCTGTTCCTGGTGGCACAGCTCTGGGCCCTGGTGGCAGATTCCCAGGTTACTGGTGGCATGCCTCTTTTTCCTAGTGGCAGGTCCCCTGGTTCCTGGTGGCATGCCTCTGTTCCTGGTGGAACAGCTCTGGCTCCTGATGGCAGGTCCCCTGGTTCCTGGTTGTATGCCTCTGGTTAACAGTGGCATAGCTAAGGTTTCTGGAGGCACAGCTCTGGTTCCTTGTGGCATGCCTCTGGTTTCTGTTGGCAGGTCCCCTGGTTCTTGTTGTCATGCCTCTGGCTCCTGTTGGCAGGTCCCTTGGTTCCAGTTGGCATGCTTCTGGTTCCTGGTGCCATGCTCCTGGTTCCTGGTGGCATGTCTCTGGTTCCTGGTGGCATGCCTCTGGTTCCTGGTGGCATGCCTCTGGTTCCTAGTGGCACAGCTCTGGTTCCTGTGGCATGTCTCTGGTTCCTGCTGTCATGTTTCTGGTTTCTGGTAGCATGTTTCGGGTTCCTGCTGTCATGTCTCTGGCTCCTAGTGGCATGCCTATGGTTCCTGATGATCTCTCTGGTTCCTACTGGCATAAATCTGATTCTTGGTGGCATGCCTCGGATTCCTGGCGGTATGCCTCTGGTTCCTGGTGGAATGCCCCTGATTTCTGGTGATATGCCTCTGGTTCCTGGTGGTATGCCAATGGTTTTGTCCGAAAGCCTCCTGGTGGCAAGGTATGCCAATGGTTTTGTCCGAAAGCCTCCTGGTTTCAGACCCCTGGTTCCTGGTGGCATGCCTCTCGTTCCAGGTGGCAGGTTCCCTGATTCCTGATGGCATACCTCTGGTTCCTGGTGGCATGCCTCTGGTTTATAGGGGCATACCTCAGGTTCCTGGTGGCAGGTCGCCTTGTTCCTTCTGCAATGCCTCTGGTTCCTGATGGAATGCCTCCGGTTCCTGGTGGCATGCCTTTGGTTCCTAGTGGAATGCCTCTGGTTACTGATGCAGGTCCCGTGGTTTCTGGTGGCATACCTGTGGTTCCTGATGGCATCCTTCTCATTCCTGGTGCCAGGTCCCCTGGTTCATGGTGGCATGTCTCTAGTTCCTGGTGGCATGTCCTTTGGTTGTTGATGGCACTACTTCTCGTTACTGGTGGCATGTTCTAGTGTTCCTGATGGCATATCTGCTTCCTGATGGCATGCCTCTGTTTCCTGCAGGCATACTTCTGCATCCTGGTGGCAAGTCTCCTAGTACCTGGTGGCATGCCTCTTGTCCTGATAGCATGCCTCTATTTCGTGGTAGCATGCCCCTGGTGGCATCCCTCTAGTTCTTGGTGGCAGGTCCCCTGTTTCCTGGTGGCAGGTCCCTTGGTTCCTTTAGGCATTCCTCTGCTTCCTGATATCATGACTGTTTCCCAGTGGCATGACTCTGGTTTCTGGTGGCAGATCCCATGGTTCCTGGTGGCATGTCTCTGGTTCCTGGTGGAATGGATCTGGTTCCAGGTGTCATGGATCTGGTTCCTAGTGTCATGGCTCTGGTTCCTGTTGGCTGGTGCCCTCGTTCCAGAATTTATATCTCTGGTTCCTGGTGGTATGCATCTGGTTCCTGGTGGCATGTCACTGGTTCCTGGTGGCAAGTCCCCTAATTCCTGTTTGGCATGCCTCTGGTTCCCTGTGGCAGTTCTCCTGGTTCCTGGAGGCATGCCTATGGTTCCTGGTGGCAGGTCCCCTGGATCCTGGTGGCATATATCTGGTTCATGGTGGAATGCCTCTGGTTCTTTGGATGCCTCTGGTTCCTGGTGGCAGGTACCCTGGTTCCTCTTGAAATGGTTCCAGGGGGGCAGGGACGCTGGTTCCTGGTGGCATGCCTGTGGCTCCTGATATCATGCCTCTGGTTCCTAGTGGCATACCTCAGGTTCCTGGTGGCAAGTCTTCTGGTTCCTGATGGCATGCCCTGGTTCCTCAAAACATGCCTTTGTTTCCCGGTGGCATGCGTCTGGTTCCTGGTGACAGGTCACTTTGTTCCTCGTGGGATGCCTCTGGTTCCTGATGGTATGCCTCTGTTTACTGGTGCCATGCCTCAGGTTCTTGGTGGCATGCCTCTGGTTCCTGGTCGCAGATCCTCTGGTTCTTGGTGACATGTTCCCTGGCTCCTTGTGGCATGCCTCTGCTTCCTGATAGCATGACTGTTTCCCAGTGGCCTACCTCCGGTTCTTGGTGTCAGGTTCCATGGTTGCTAGTGGCATACCTCTGCTTCCTGGTGGCTGGTGTCCCGGTTCCTGGTGGCATATCTCTGGTTCCTGGGGACATGTCTTTGGTTCCTGGCAGCACGTCCCCTGGTTCCTTGTAGCACGTCCCGTGGTTCCTTTTGACAGGTCCCATTGTTCCTGGTGGCATGTCTCTGGTTTCTGGTGGCATACCTGTGGTTCCTGATGGCATCCTTCTCATTCCTGGTGCCAGGTCCCCTGGTTCATGGTGGCATGTCTATTGTTAATGATGGCATGTCTCTGATTCTTGGTGGCATTCCTCTTATTTCTGGTGGCATACCTCTGGTTAATCGGGGCAGGTCCCCTGGGTCATAGTGGCATGCCTATAGTTCCTTACAGCATGTCTCTGTTTCTCGGTGGCATGCCTCTGATTCCTGGTGATATGTCTTTGGTTCCTGGTGGCATTCCTGTGATTCCTGTTGGCATGCCTCTGGTGGCTGGTAGCATTCGCGTGGTTCATGCTGGCATGCTTCTGGTTACTGGTGGCAGGTCCCCTTGGTCCTGGTGGCATGCCGCTGGTTCCTATTACCTTGCTTTTGTTTCCCTGTGGCATCCCTCTGTTTACCGGTGGTATGCCTCTGGTTCCTGGTGGCATGTGTCTGTTCCTGGTGGCATAGCTATAGTTCCCAGTGGTAGGTGCCCTGGTTCCTGGTGGCTTGCCTCTAGTTCCTGGTGGCAGGTGCCTTGGTTTCCTGGTGGCAGGTCGCCTGGTTGCTGTTGCCATGTCTCTGGTTCTTGGTAGAATGCCTATGGTTACTTGTGGCAGGTTGCCCTGGTTACTGGTGGAAGGTCTTCTTGTTCCTGGTGGAAGGGCTCCTGGTTCCTGTTGGCATGCCTCTCGTTCATGGTGGCAGGTGCCCTGGTTCCTGGTTGCAAGTCCCCTGGTTCCTGGTGGCATGCCTATTGCTCGTGGTGGCATGGCTCTAGTTCCTGGTGGGATTCTTCTGGTTCTCGGTTGTAGGTCCCCTGGTTCCTGGTGGCATGTGTCTCGTTCGTGGTGGCATGGATCTTGTTCCTGGTGGAATGTATCTGTTTCCTGGTTGCATGGCTCTGGTTCCGGGTGGCATATCTCTTGTTCCTGGTGGCATACCTGTGGTTCCTGCTTGCATGCCTCTGGTTCCTTGTGGCAGGTATTTTTGTTCCTTTTGATAGTCCCCTTGTTCCTGGTGGCAAGTTTCTGGTTTCTTGTGGCATACCTCTGGGACCTGTTGGCATGTTTCTGATTCCTGGTGGCATGCCTCTGGTTCCTGGTGCCAGGTCCCCTGGTTCATGGTGGCATGTCTCTTGTTAATGTCATGCCTCTGATTCTGGGTGGCATTCCTTTTGTTTCTGGTGGTATACCTATGGTTCCCTAGGCAGGTCCCCTGGTTCCTCGTGGCATGCCTCTGGTTCCTCATAGCAAGACTATGTTTCCCGGTGGCATGTCTTTGGTTCCTGGTGGCATGTCTCTGGTTCATAGTGGTATACCTGTTGTTCCTGCTGGCATGCCTCTGGTTTCTGGTAACAGGTCCCCTGGTTCTTGGTGGTAGGTCCTCTGGTTCCTGGTGGCATGCCTCCGGATCCTGATAGCTTGCCTCTGTTTCCCGGTGGCATGCCTCTGTTTCCCTGTGGCATGCCTCTGTTTCCCGGTGGCATGCCTCTGGTTCCTGGTGGCATGCCTCTGGTTCCTGGTGGGATGCCTCTGGTTCCTGGTGGCATGCCTCTGGTTCCTGGTGGCATGTCTCTGTTCCTCGTGGCATGCTTCTGGTTCCTGGTGGCATGCCTCTGTTCCTGGTGGCATGCCTCTGGTTCCTGGTGCCAGGTGCCCTGGTACTTGGTGGCAGGTCTTCTTGTTCCTGGTGGTAGGTCCCCTGGTTCTTGGCGGCATATCCCTGGTTGCTGGTGGAAAGTCCCCTGATTCCTGTTGGCATGCCTCTGTTCCTGTTGGCAGGTCATTTTGAAATGCTTCTTGTTGCTCATTGCATACCTGCCTGTGGTTCCTGATGGCAGGTCCCCTGGTTCTTGGTGGCATGAATATGGTTTCTGGTGGCACGCCTCTGAATCCTGATTGCAGGTTCCCTGGTTCCTGGTGGCCATGCCTCTGGTTCATGATGGCTTGCTTCTCGTTCCTGGTGGCATACCTTTGATCCTGGTGGCAGGTCCCCTGGTTCCTGATGACATGCCTCTGGTTCCTCATAGCATGCTTCTGTTTCCCGGTGACATGGCTCTGGTTCCTGGTGGTATGTCTCTCGTTCCTGGTGGCATGTCTCTTGTGCCTGGTGGTAGGTCCTTTGTTTCCTGGTAGCAGGTGCTCTGGTTCCTTGTTGCGTACCTGTGGTTACTGGTGGCATTCCTGTGGTTCCTGGTGGCATGCCTCTGGTTCCTGGTGGCATGCCTCTGGTTGTTGTCCAAAGGCCTCCTGGTTTTTTGTCGTAGATCCCTTGGTTCTTTATCGGAAGGCTATGGTTACCAATCGTTGAACCTATGTGCTTGTTATTTTGTATTACCCCTTGTTCATGGTGGTATGCATGTGGTTTCTGGTGGTATAGGGCCCTGGTTTCTGGTGGCAGGCTCTGGATACTGGTGGTAGGCCCCTGGTTCCTGGTGGCAGGCTCATTGATCCTGACGACAGGCGTCTGGTTCCTGGTGGCTTGCCCCTGGTTCTTGTTCATAGGCCTCTGGTTCCTGGTCACTGGTTCTTTGTTTCTTTCTCTGGGTCCTGGGTCATAGTCGCAAGCCTTTGGTCGCAGGCTCCTTGTTCTTGGTAGTAAGCATTCGGTTCCTGGTCGCATGCCTCTGGTTCCTGGTCGCATGCCTCTGGTTCCTGGTCGCATGCCTCTGGTTCCTGGTCGCATGCCTCTGGTTCCTGGTCGCATGCCTCTGGTTCCTGGTCGCATGCCTCTGGTTCCTGGTCGCATGCCTCTGGTTCCTGGTCGCATGCCTCTGGTGTCAGGTTGCAGTCTTCTGGGTCCTGGTCACCAGTCCCTAGCTCCTGATCACCGGGCCCTTGTTTCTCGTCAATGGCCCCTTGTTTGTTGCCACCGGTCCCTGCAACGGCCCCTGCAACACACTGGTTCCTGCAACACACTGGCTCCTGCAACACACTGGCTCCTACAACACACTGCCTTCTACAACACACTGCCTCCTGCAACACACTGGCCCCTGCAACACACTGGTTCCTGCAACACACTGGCTCCTGCAACACACTGGCTCCTACAACACACTGGCTCCTGCAACACACTGGCTCCTACAACACACTGGCTCCTACAACACACTGCCTTCTACAACACACTGAATCTAAAACACACTGCCTTCTACAACACACTGCCTTCTACAACACACTGCCTCCTGCAACACACTGGCCCCTGCAACACACTGGCTCCTGCAACACACTGGCTCCTACAACACACTGCCTTCTGCAACACACTGCCTTCTACAACACACTGCCTTCTACAACACACTGCCTTCTGCAACACACTGCCTCCTGCAACACATTGGCCCCTGCAACACACTGGCTTCTGCAACACACTGGCTCCTACAACACACTGCCTTCTACAACACACTGCCTTCTACAACACACTGCCTTCTACAACACACTGCCTTCTACAACACACTGCCTTCTACAACACACTGCCTTCTACAACACACTGCCTTCTACAACACACTGCCTCCTGCAACACACTGGCCCCTGCAACACACTGGCCCCTGCAACACACTGCCTTCTACAACACACTGCCTTCTACAACACACTGCCTTCTACAACACACTGCCTTCTACAACACACTGCCTTCTACAATACACTACCTTCTACAACACACTACCTTCTACAACACACTGCCTTCTACAACACACTGCCTTCTACAACACACTCCCTTCTACAACACACTGCCTTCTGCAACACACTGCCTTCTACAACACACTGCCTTCTACAACACCTGTGTTTCATACAAACTTTACTGAACGTCAAAGTTTTATGGAAGATTAATTTACCGAGGTCATTCTGTCTCTCAGGGTATATATTCTGATAACAGTATGTCTTTCAGTGTATATATTCTGAGAGTAGACTCTCAGAGTATATATTCTGATAACAGTATGTCTCTCAGTGTATATATTCTGAGAGTAGTATGTCTCCCAGTGTATATATTCTGAGAGTAGACTCTCAGAGTATATATTCTGATAACAGTATGTCTCTCAGTGTATATATTCTGAGAGTAGTATGTCTCCCAGTGTATAGATTCTGAGAGTAGTCTCTCAGGGTATATATATATATATATATATATATATATATATATATATATATATATATATATATATATATATATATATATATATATATATATATATATATATATATATATATATATATATATATATATATATATATATATATATATATATAGGGTCCAGTAGGTAGTAGGTTGGTAGACAGCAACCACCCAGGGAAGTACTACCGTCCTGCCAGATGACTGTGAAACAGAAACCTGTAACTGTTTTGCATGATGGTAGGATTGCTGTTTTCTTTTTCTGTCTCATAAACACGTTAGAAAACAGGGATATCTTGCTACTCCTACTTACACTTTAGTCACACTTCACAGACACGCACATGCATATATATATACATACATCTAGGTTTTTCTCCTTTTTCTAAATAGCTCTTGTTCTTCTTTATTTCTTCTATTGTCCATGGGGAAGTGGAAAAGAATCTTTCCTCCGTAAGCCATGCGTGTCGTATGAGGCGACTAAAATGCCGGTAGCAATGGGCTAGTAACCCCTTCTCCTGTAGACATTTACTAAAAAAGAGAAGAAGAAAAACTTTATAAAACTGGGATGCTTAAATGTGCGTGGATGTAGTGCGGATGACAAGAAACAGATGATTGCTGATGTTATGAATGAAAAGAAGTTGAATGTCCTGGCCCTAAGCGAAACAAAGCTGAAGGGGGTAGGGGAGTTTCAGTGGGGGGAAATAAATGGGATTAAATCTGGAGTATCTGAGAGAGTTAGAGCAAAGGAAGGGGTAGCAGTAATGTTGAATGATCAGTTATGGAAGGAGAAAAGAGAATATGAATGTGTAAATTCAAGAATTATGTGGATTAAAGTAAAGGTTGGATGCGAGAAGTGGGTCATAATAAGCGTGTATGCACCTGGAGAAGAGAGGAATGCAGAGGAGAGAGAGAGATTTTGGGAGATGTTAAGTGAATGTATAGGAGCCTTTGAACCAAGTGAGAGAGTAATTGTGGTAGGGGACCTGAATGCTAAAGTAGGAGAAACTTTTAGAGAGGGTGTGGTAGGTAAGTTTGGGGTGCCAGGTGTAAATGATAATGGGAGCCCTTTGATTGAACTTTGTATAGAAAGGGGTTTAGTTATAGGTAATACATATTTTAAGAAAAAGAGGATAAACAAGTATACAAGATATGATGTAGGACGAAATGACAGTATTTTGTTGGATTATGTTTTGGTAAATAAAAGACTGTTGAGTAGACTTCAGGATGTACATGTTTATAGAGGGGCCACAGATATATCAGATCACTTTCTAGTTGTAGCTACACTGAGAGTAAAAGGTAGATGGGATACAAGGAGAATAGAAGTATCAGGGAAGAGAGAGGTGAAGGTTTATAAACTAAAAGAGGAGGCAGTCAGGGTAAGATATAAACAGCTATTGGAGGATAGATGGGCTAATGAGAGCATAGGCAATGGGGTCGAAGAGGTATGGGGTAGGTTTAAAAATGTAGTGTTAGAGTGTTCAGCAGAAGTTTGTGGTTACAGGAAAGTGGGTGCGGGAGGGAAGAGGAGCGATTGGTGGAATGATGATGTAAAGAGAGTAGTAAGGGAGAAAAAGTTAGCATATGAGAAGTTTTTACAAAGTAGAAGTGATGCAAGGAGGGAAGAGTATATGGAGAAAAAGAGAGAGGTTAAGAGAGTGGTGAAGCAATGTAAAAAGAGAGCAAATGAGAGAGTGGGTGAGATGTTATCAACAAATTTTGTTGAAAATAAGAAAAAGTTTTGGAGTGAGATTAACAAGTTAAGAAAGCCTAGAGAACAAATGGATTTGTCAGTTAAAAATAGGAGAGGAGAGTTATTAAATGGAGAGTTAGAGGTATTGGGAAGATGGAGGGAATATTTTGAGGAATTGTTAAATGTTGATGAAGATAGGGAAGCTGTGATTTCGTGTATAGGACAAGGAGGAATAACATCTTGTAGGAGTGAGGAAGAGCCAGTTGTGAGTGTGGGGGAAGTTCGTGAGGCAGTAGGTAAAATGAAAGGGGGTAAGGCAGCCGAGATTGATGGGATAAAGATAGAAATGTTAAAAGCAGGTGGGGATATAGTTTTGGAGTGGTTGGTGCAATTATTTAATAAATGTATGGAAGAGGGTAAGGTACCTAGGGATTGGCAGAGAGCATGCATAGTTCCTTTGTATAAAGGCAAAGGGGATAAAAGAGAGTGCAAAAATTATAGGGGTATAAGTCTGCTGAGTATACCTGGTAAAGTGTATGGTAGAGTTATTATTGAAAGAATTAAGAGTAAGACGGAGAATAGGATAGCAGATGAACAAGGAGGCTTTAGGAAAGGTAGGGGGTGTGTGGACCAGGTGTTTACAGTGAAACATATAAGTGAACAGTATTTAGATAAGGCTAAAGAGGTCTTTGTGGTATTAATGGATTTGGAAAAGGCGTATGACAGGGTGGATAGGGGGGCAATGTGGCAGATGTTGCAGGTGTATTGTGTAGGAGGTAGGTTACTGAAAGCAGTGAAGAGTTTTTACGAGGATAGTGAGGCTCAAGTTAGAGTATGTAGGAAAGAGGGAAATTTTTTCCCAGTAAAAGTAGGCCTTAGACAAGGATGTGTGATGTCACCGTGGTTGTTTAATATATTTGTAGATGGGGTTGTAAGAGAAGTAAATGCGAGGGTCTTGGCAAGAGGCGTGGAGTTAAAAGATAAAGAATCACACACAAAGTGGGAGTTGTCACAGCTGCTCTTTGCTGATGACACTGTGCTCTTGGGAGATTCTGAAGAGAAGTTGCAGAGATTGGTGGATGAATTTGGTAGGGTGTGCAAAAGAAGAAAATTAAAGGTGAATACAGGAAAGAGTAAGGTTATGAGGATAACAAAAAGATTAGGTGATGAAAGATTGAATATCAGATTGGAGGGAGAGAGTATGGAGGAGGTGAATGTATTCAGATATTTGGGAGTGGACGTGTCAGCGGATGGGTCTATGAAAGATGAGGTGAATCATAGAATTGATGAGGGGAAAAGAGTGAGTGGTGCACTTAGGAGTCTGTGGAGACAAAGAACTTTGTCCTTGGAGGCAAAGAGGGGAATGTATGAGAGTATAGTTTTACCAACGCTCTTATATGGGTGTGAGGCATGGGTGATGAATGTTGCAGCGAAGAGAAGGCTGGAGGCAGTGGAGATGTCATGTCTGAGGGCAATGTGTGGTGTGAATATAATGCAGAGAATTCGTAGTTTGGAAGTTAGGAGGTGGTGCCGGATTACCAAAACTGTTGTCCAGAGGGCTGAGGAAGGGTTGTTGAGGTGGTTCGGACATGTAGAGAGAATGGAGCGAAACAGAATGACTTCAAGAGTGTATCAGTCTGTAGTGGAAGGAAGGCGGAGAGGGGTCGGCCTAGGAAAGGTTGGAGAGAGGGGGTAAAGGAGGTTTTGTGTGCGAGGGGCTTGGACTTCCAGCAGGCATGCGTGAGCGTGTTTGATAGGAGTGAATGGAGACAAATGGTTTTTAATACTTGACGTGCTGTTGGAGTGTGAGCAAAGTAACATTTATGAAGGGGTTCAGGGAAACCGGCAGGCCGGACTTGAGTCCTGGAGATGGGAAGTACAGTGCCTGCACTCTGAAGGAGGGGTGTTAATGTTGCAGTTTAAAAACTGTAGTGTAAAGCACCCTTCTGGCAAGACAGTGATGGAGTGAATGATGGTGAAAGTTTTTCTTTTTCGGGCCACCCTGCCTTGGTGGGAATCGGCCAGTGTGATAATAAAAAAAAAATATATAGGGTCCACCTCTGGTGTAAATTGTGGGACCCATAGCCTCGGAGAAGTGGATAAAAAGGCTTCAAGGAAGAATATTTGGATTTCTTCCTGAAGCCGTTTGAATATTCCACTTCCCCTACCACCCCATCTTTTAGTATATATATTTTTTTACCAATAGGAATATTTTATTACATTATATGGTACAGAAGATTTAAGAGATACATTGTTGATATAAAGGTGGCATATAAGGTACATGTTGTTACGTGTGTATCACCGATTATAAGGCGAAAATCTCATCCAGCTCCTCAGAGCTGGGGCGTGTGCCCAAAATACAGCAAGCATTACCCCTTTGAACAGCCGCACTGAGCCGCTGGAACAGAAAACTAGCTGCCCTGGGATCCCTAGTTACCTTGATGAGTCTTTTTCCCAGCTTCTTAAGGGATTTAGATGCACTCTTTCCCCATGAGCCAAGGGTCTCTGAGCCTATGGGAACAAACATATAATGATGGGCAAGTTCTCCATATTTTCTAGACTTTTGGGACTCCCTGAAGCTGGCAGCTGCCCCTCTTTCCTCCCTGGTGTATTGGAGATAGGTATCAGCCAAGGTAGATGCACATGTATAGTCCCACACCACCTGCTTCCCATCTGTCCAGGCTTGAAGGGTGATACCATCTGGACGCTTCTGGCTGCCATCAGATCTGCATAGTTGGGGTGGCTCCCTTACTGCTGGGCATCTAGCTGTTGTGAGGCTCCTCTTGATAATGTTATTAACCTCCTCATGTGTTGCAATCTTTCCCTCGTATTTACGGCACACAAGACCATGGTACCCGAATCGGTCTGCTGCTTCACTGCCACAAATACACCTGTGTTCGGCGAGAATAGGGGCGGCAAGTCGAAGGGCAACACCGATGCGGATGGTCTGTGGGTCGAGGCGTGTGCCAAGGCTGGAGTTGGGAACAGCCAACAGAAAGTCCCCAGCATGAGGGGCTCTCACTGCCAGGAGGCGGGCTCTATCCTTCCCTGACACACTCTGAAGCATTGTTGAGGCTATATTTTCCACTATTGGACCATCCCAGTGCGATTGTTTGTAGTTGTTGGGGGGAGCAGGTCTGGTTTCTGAGCGCGTTAGATTATCCCAGATCATTGCTCCGTCAATGAATTTTTGGTCCTGGACTCCAATCTTGTCCCTAAGATGTTCAGGGAGAATCGCTGCTACAAGCTCTCTGGATGCAATACACGAGGACAGAAAAGCAGGTAACGCAATCTGTGATGACTTGCGGACACCAATGCCTCCTAGTCTGACTGGAAGTGTAGCTTGGTTCCACTGCCCGTCTTCTAGAGTAAGGTTAAGTACTTTCGTAAAAATCTGCCTCAGAATACTGTCATATTCGTGCAGTATAGGGTTATCATATGAAGGTGCACATCTTAGGAAATATGTCAATCTGGGCAGATTCAAGCACTTTGTGAGAAGGTACAAGGCAT
>NW_027200932.1:0-15511 GCF_038502225.1 Cherax quadricarinatus
CGGACCACCACTAAGACTGTCATCTACAATAATAACAATCTAACTGTGAATTTTTTTATATAAGTTTCCTAAATGTGGAGTATGTAAATTTAAATAGACAATATAATGTTTGTATAATGTTGATGCTAATTGGATCTTCTAGAAATTTCGAGGATGGAAGGGAACCAACGTCGCGGAGGAATACACGGAGAGAGACGCTGACAACATGGCCATGTAGTACTGGTTGTGCAAGTGTGTGAATAATCGGGCGTCATCGAGGCCGAAAATGGTGATATCGGCTAGAATCAAGGATTAGAAATTTGATTAATGTCCTCCGCAATGAAATATGGACAAATATAGTGAAAAACAGCTATAATAATGCTTTATGATGAAATATAAGTGGACGCCATATCTTTGTTGCAGCTCACCGTATGTAATGTATGCTTACCATTAATTAGCAGTATATATTGCCTTGGCCAATGCCAAGTATTAGGATGTGATCTATCAACAATAATAATATGGTAAGTAATTGATAAGGGTTGTGTTTATAATACTGCAGATATGTCATCTCTTGTTATAAACTTAATACTAATGCTAGGGACCCAGTCAGTCTCGAGTAATTTCAATCAGAAACAAATATACAGTCCACTTCTTCAAATTTATCAGTGTTACTGGTTTTATTAAATGCACATATAATTATTATAGGTCGAACTATGTGTGAGTTTGGTTTTGGAGTGAGTGGGCTTGGAATGAGGTGCAGTGTTGTGACTCATGGTGCCTTAAGTTCCACCTGTCTCTGAGGTACAACTATCATTAGTAAGTGAAATGTTTACATTAGTTGTACCTGACCCAAATTACATGCATGTAAAAATTCAGATTAATGTCTGTGATCCGCATCACATCATTTCTCTTACTAACGTTGAGAAAGATACACTATTAAATTTTGAAGCTGATCAAGAAACCTGTCTTGAGGTAACATTTGGAAACCGTAATTAGGAAAGGTCTTTATATACATAACCGGAAGACGCCTACACAGTAACAGTACAAACGTTTAAAAAATAGTAGGACAATGAATGACACTTTCTTATGTTATAAACGAAAGTCTTAGAAAAACGAAAAAGAAAAATATTTGTGAGCCATTTAATAGTACTCAGCCCACGTTGGCCTGACAAAGTACTTCTCGCAGGCTGCACTTCCACTCTCAGAATATCGACAGTGTTGGTCTCATGAATATAGGAACGGTGAGGCTGAGTCAGGGGATCAGTTGATGTTCTCACCATCTTCGAGAAGAGCAGGATATTGTTCCCTGTGGATTTCGTGGTTTTCTTGTGATGACATGTAACTTTGTTGCCATTTGCTGATATATGCCTACTGGTAACATGTTGCCTACTGGTAACATGTTGCCTACTGGTAACATGTTGAGGTGTTGCCTGTAGATGTTGATGTTGATGATGAGTAGCCTGATGTTACTGATGAGTAGCCTGATGTTGATGATGAGTAGCCTGATGATGATGAGTAGCCTGATGATGATGAGTAGCCTGATGTTGCTGATGAGTAGCCTGATGTTGCTGATGAGTAGCCTGATGTTACTGATGAGTACCCTGATGTTGATGATGAGTAGCCTGATGTTACTGATGAGTAGCCTGATGTTACTGATGAGTAGCCTGATGTTGCTGATGAGTAGCCTGATGTTGATGATAAGTAGCCTGATGATGATGAGTAGCCTGATGATGATGAGTAGCCTGATGTTACTGATGAGTAGCCTGATGTTACTGATGAGTAGCCTGATGATGATGAGTAGCCTGATGATGATGAGTAGCCTGATGTTACTGAAGAATAGCCTGATGTTATCAGTTGGTGCTGGATTGCTATGTTATCAGTTGGTGCTGGATTGCTATGTTATCAGTTGGTGCTGGATTGCTATGTTATCAGTTGGTGCTGGATTGCTATGTTATCAGTTGGTGCTGGATTGCTATGTTATCAGTTGGTGCTGGATTGCTATGTTATCAGTTGGTGCTGTATTGCTATGTTATCAGTTGGTGCTGGATTGCTATGTTATCAGTTGGTGCTGGATTGCTATGTTATCAGTTGGTGCTGGATTGCTATGTTATCAGTTGGTGCTGGATTGCTATGTTATCTGTTGGTGTATTAAGTTTATTGTTGAATATAACAACGGCACGAAAGAATCAAAGAGACATCCCCAGACATAATAGCACTCACAGAAACAAAACTCACCAGAATAATAACAGATTCAATCTTTCCATCCGGATATCAAATCTTCAGGAAAGACAGAGGGAGGAGAGGGGGAGGAGGAATTGCACTGCTCATTAAAAACCAGTGGGGTTTTGAGAAAATGGAAGGAATGGATGGCATGGGCGAAAGGGACTACTTAGTAGGAACAATCCAGTCTGAGGGACATAAGGTGATAATTGCAGTAATGTACAACCCACCACAGAACTGCAGGAGGCCAAGAGAAGAATACGATGAGAGCAACAGAGCAATGTTCAACACACTAGCCGAGGTGGCCAGGAGAGCACACATGGGGGGGAGCAAAGTTACTAGTTATGGGTGATTTCAATCACAAGGAGATTGACTGGGAAAACCTGGAGCCCCATGGGGGTCCCGAAACATGGAGAGCCAAGATGATGGATGTGGTACTGGAGAACCTCATGCATCAACATGTTAGAGACACTACCAGAGAGAGAGGAGAGGATGAACCAGCAAGGTTGGACCTTGTATTCACCATGAGTAGTTCGGACATCGAGGGTATCATGTATGAAAGGCCCCTGGGAGCTAGTGATCATGTGGTTCTGTGCTTCAACTACATAGTTGAGCTCCAAGTGGAGAGAGTAGCAGGAATAGGCTGGGAAAAACCAAACTACAAAAGGGGGAACTACTCAGGCATGAGGAACTTCCTTCAAGACATTCAGTGGGAGAGGGAACTGACAGGAAAACCAGTACAAGAAATGATGGACTATGTAGCAACAAAATGCAAGGAGGCAGAGGAGAGGTTTGTTCCCAAGGGAAACAGAAATAATGGGAAGAACAGAACGAGTCCTTGGTTCATCCAAAGGTGTAGGGAGGCAAAAACTAGGTGTACTAGAGAATGGAAAAGGTACAGAAGACAGAGAACTCAGGAAAATAAAGAAATCAGCCGAAGAGCCAGAAACGAATATGCACAGATAAGAAGGGAGGCTCAGAGACAATATGAAAATGACATAGCATCAAAAGTAAAGACTGACCCGAAGCTGTTGTACAGCCACATCAGGAGGAAAACAACAGTCAAGGACCAGGTAATCAGACTGAGGAAGGGTGATGGGGAATTCACAAGAAACGACCGAGAGGTATGTCAGGAGCTCAACACAAGATTTAAAGAGGTATTTACAGTGGAAACCAGTAGGACTCCAAGAAATCAGAACAGGGAGGCACACCAGCAAGTGCTGGATGAGGTACATATAACCAAGGAGGAGGTGAAGAAGCTGCTATGCGAACTTGACACCTCAAAGGCGGTGGGACCAGACAACATCTCTCCATGGGTCCTTAACGAGGGAGCAGAGATATTGTGTGAGCCATTAACAAAGATCTTCAACACATCATTTGAAACTGGGCAACTCCATGAGGTATGGAAAATGGCAAATGTAGTCCCAATTTTTAAAAAGGGAGACAGACATGAGGCACTAAACTACAGACCTGTATCACTAACGTGTATAGTATGCAAGGTCATGGAGAAGATCATCAGGAGGAGAGTGGTGGGGCACCTGGAAAGAAACAAGTGTATAATTGACAACCAGCACGGTTTCAGGGAAGGAAAATCCTGTGTCACAAACCTACTAGAGTTTTATGACAAGGTGACAGAAGTAAGACAAGAGAGAGAGGGGTGGATCGACTGCGTATTTTTGGACTGCAAGAAGGCTTTCGACACAGTTCCTCACAAGAGGTTACTGCAAAAGCTAGAGGACCAGGCACACATAACAGGAAAGGCACTGCAATGGATCAGAGAATATCTGACAGGGAGGCAACAACGAGTTATGGTACGCGACGAGGTGTCAGAGTGGACGCCTGTGACAAGCGGGGTTCCACAGGGGTCAGTCCTAGGACCTGTGCTGTTCTTGGTATACGTGAACGACATAACGGAAGGGATAGACTCAGAAGTGTCCTTGTTTGCAGACGATGTGAAGTTAATGAGAAGAATCGAATCGGACGAGGATCAGGCAAGACTACAAAGAGATCTGGACAGGCTACAAGCCTGGTCCAGCAACTGGCTCCTTGAATACTGCGCGGAATAGACGAGGTGGACAAAGACGGGATGTTCCAGAGAAGGGACACAGACACAAGAGGTCACAATTGGAAGTTGAAGACTCAGATGAATCAAAGGGATGTTAGGAAGTATTTCTTCAGTCATAGAGTAGTCAGGCCATGGAATAGCCTAGAAAGTGATGTGGTGGAGGCAGGAACCATACATAGTTTTAAGGCGAGGTATGATAGAGCTCATGGGGCAGGGAGAGAGAGGACCTAGTAGCAATCAGCGAAGAGGCGGGGCCAGGAGCTGTGACTCGACCCCTGCAACCACAAATAGGTGAGTACAAATAGGTGAGTACACACACACACACACACACACACACACACACACACACACACACACACACACACACACACACACACACACACACACAGCCAGCAACTGGCTCCTTGAGTTTAACCCTGCCAAATGCAAAGTCATGAAGATTGGGGAAGGGCAAAGAAGACCGCAGACACAATATAGTTTAGATGGCCAAAGACTGCAATCCTCACTCAAGGAAAAAGATCTGGGGGTGAGTATAACACCGAGCATATCTCCTGAGGCGCACATCAATCAGATAACTGCTGCAGCATACGGGCGCCTGGCAAACCTACGGATAGCGTTCCGATACCTCATTAAAGATTCGTTCAAGACTCTGTATACCATTTACGTCAGGCCCATACTGGAGTATGCAGCACCGGTTTGGAATCCACACCTAGTCAAGCACGTCAAGAAATTAGAGAAAGTGCAAAGGTTTGCAACAAGACTAGTCCCAGAGCTACGGGGATTGTCCTAAGAAGAAAGGTTGAGGAAAATCGGCCAGACGACACTGGAGGACAGGAGGGTCAGGGGAGACATGATAACGACATATAAAATACTGCGCGGAATAGACAAGGTGGACAAAGACGGGATGTTCCAGAGAAGGGACACAGACACAAGAGGTCACAATTGGAAGTTGAAGACTCAGATGAATCAAAGGGATGTTAGGAAGTATTTCTTCAGTCATAGAGTAGTCAGGCCTTGGAATAGCCTAGAAAGTGAAGTAGTGGAGGCGGGAACCATACATAGTTTTAAGGCGAGGTATGATAAAGCTCATGGGGCAGGGAGAGAGAGGACCTAGTAGCAATCAGCGAAGAGGCGGGGCCAGGAGCTATGACTCGACCCGTGCAACCACAAATAGGTGAGTACAAATAGGTGAGTACACACACACACACACACACACACACACGAACAATATTGACCCTTCCACTTCCTATCCTTTCCTTCTGCTACACCATTATCCGTAACTCATCCCCTTCTAATGATGTTTATACCAAGCACAGAGGAGCTTCTTTCACCCCTGTCAGACAAGCAACAAACAAGAAGACAAGATAACACAAACTAATGCAAGATAAAGCAAGTTCTCTCAGAATGTTTCTCAGAGATATGTAGAAATTATTAACAACAGTGACGAGTTGAAGAAACGTATTAAACTGGTGAAAATATTCTTATGTATCACTGAGACAAAGTAACATAAATGATAACAAAGTTTTGAAGAGATGAAATGTATATACGTTGAATAATCAGCTATTACTTAGAAATAGAAGACAGAGATTGTACAATATTGTTCAGAGGGACAAAACAAACCTAATTGGTGGTGATTTCAACCAAAATGAAATAGATTTGGAGAACTGGGAATTGATGGTAAGGGGATACTTTAATTGTCTCCATGTGATAAGGACACGGAGAGAAAGAGAGAGAGAGAATTAGAGACAGAAAGAATGAGAGTGAGAAAAAAAGATGAGGTCTACCTTCTACTTGAATATAAAAATGCTCATATTATTAATGTAGATATAAATGTAGGTGACCTCAGTAATGACACGATTGCAAACAAACCATACTACGGGCGGGACTTGAACCCGCAGTCAGATAGTTTACCTGGAGAGAGTTCCGGGGGTCAACGCCCCCGCGGCCCGGTCTGTGACCAGGCCTCCTGGTGGATCAGAGCCTGATCAACCAGGCTGTTGCTGCTGGCTGCACGCAAACCAACGTACGAGCCACAGCTCGGCTGATCAGGAACCGACTTTAGGTGCTTGTCCAGTGCCAGCTTGAAGACTGCCAGGGGTCTGTTGGTAATCCCCCTTATGTATGCTGGGAGGCAGTTGAACAGTCTCGGGCCCCTGACACTTATTGTATGGTCACTTAACGTGCTAGTGACACCCCTGCTTTTCATTGGGGGGATGGTGCATCGTCTGCCAAGTCTTTTGCTTTCGTAGTGAGTGATTTTCGAGTGCAAGTTCGGTACTAGTCCCTCTAGAATTTTCCAGGTGTATATAATCATGTATCTCTCCCTCCTGCGTTCCAGGGAATACAGGTTTAGGAACCTCAAGCGCTCCCAGTAATTGAGGTGTTTTATCTCCGTTATGCGCGCCGTGAAGGTTCTCTGTACATTTTCTAGGTCAGCAATTTCACCTGCCTTGAAAGGTGCTGTTAGTGCGCAGCAATATTCCAGCCTAGATAGAACAAGTGACCTGAAGAGTGTCATCATGGGCTTGGCCTCCCTAGTTTTGAAGGTTCTCATTATCCATCCTGTCATTTTTCTAGCAGATGCGATTGATACAATGTTATGGTCCTTGAAGGTGAGATCCTCCGACATGATCACTCCCAGGTCTTTGACGTTGGTGTTTCGCTCTATTTTGTGGCCAGAATTTGTTTTGTACTCTGATGAAGATTTAATTTCCTCAAAACTCCAGACCGCGGGTTCAAGTCCCTCCCGTGGTACGGTTTTGAAACGATTTTCGACACTAATTAACCTTGGCAGACTTACCCCCAAGTCTGGTCGAAAGTGGTTCCTATGATGTGTCTTGCTTGCAAATTTGCCTTTCTGTACATATTGTACATATTATTGCTTGCTATTTGGTGAAGGAAATATGCAAGTATTTACTCAAAACAGGAGGACTACTACGAATCTTTTTGTATTCCTCGGTCAGTCGCCGAATCTCCATCTTCGCTACTCTCAATTCTTCCTAAGCTGCTGGTAAAGTTGCTCGATGGAGGACATCTTGGTTCAGTCCACGGAGAGCACACAAGTCACTTCTTCACAGGTCACCACTGAGTTAAGTACAGGTCACCACTGAGTTAAGTACCCTATTACCCTATTTCCAAACCAATACTTTCCTATGTCCTTTCTAAAGCTAAACTTGTCTAATTTAAATCCATTACTGCGGGTTCTCTCTTGGAGAGATATCCTCAAGACCTTATTAATATCCCCTTTATTAATACCCATCTTCCACTTATACACTTCTATCATGTCTCCCCTCATTCTTCGTCTAGAACATATGAAAGGAGGATTACTGCATCAGGCCTGTTCGCCCATACTCGGCAGGTCCTTTATAATCCATCCCACTAACAAAACATTTGCCCAACCCAATTTTCAATGCTCCCCAGCGAGCTAAACATCTGGTTCCTAGATGATGGGACACTAGCAGGTACAAAGGAGTCCCTCCTACATGATCTTAGACAGGTAATGACACGGGGACAGGAAATGGGCCTCATCCTGAATCCATCCAAATGTGAAATCTCAGTCAGTCAACAAGTGATAAATGCAGTGAGATCAAAACTACCAGGAGCAGCAGTCATTGCCCCCACAAACAGCGTCTTGCTAGGAGCACCTCTGGGAAGCAATGCCATTGACACAATTCTCAGGAAGAAATTGGAAGAGTTAAGGAGAATGGAACAACGAATAGGCAATCTGGACACCCACGATGCCTTGTACCTTCTCACAAAGTGCTTGAGTCTGCCAAGGTTGACATATTTCCTAAGATGTGCACCTTCATTTGATAACCCTATACTACACGAATATGACAGTATCCTGAGGCAGATTTTTACGAAAGTACTTAACCTTACTCTAGAAGACGAGCAGTGGAACCAAGCTACACTTCCAGTCAGACTAGGAGGCATTGGTGTCCGCAAGTCATCACAGATTGCACTACCTGCTTTTCTGTCCTCATGTATTGCATCCAGAGGGCTTGTAGCAGCGATTCTCCCTGAACATCTTAGGGACAAGATTGGAGTCCAGGACCAAAAGTTCATTGACGGAGCCATGATCTGGGATAATCTAACGGGCTCTGAAACCAGACCTGCTCCCCCCAACAACTACAAACAGTCGCACTGGGATGGTCCAATAGTGGAAAATGTAGCCTCAACAACGCTTCAGAGTGCGTCAGGAAAGGATAGAGCCTGCCTTCTGGCAGTGAGAGCCCCTCATGCAAGGGACTTTCTGTTTGCTGTTCCCAACTCCAACCTTGGCACACGCCTCGACCCACAGACCATCCGCATCGGTGTTGCCCTTCGACTTGCCGCCCCTATTCTCGCCGAACACAGGTGTATTTGTGGCAGTGAAGCAGCAGACCGATTCGGGTACCATGGTCTTGTGTGCCGTAAATCCGAGAGAAAGATTGCAAGACATGAGGAGGTTAATACCATTATCAAGAGGAGCCTCACACCATCCGGATGCCCAGCAGTAAGGGAGCCACCCCAGCTATGCAGATCTGATGGCAGCCAGAAGCGTCCAGATGGTATCACCCTTCAAGCCTGGACAGACGGGAAGCAGGTGGTGTGGGACTATACATGTGCATCTACCTTGGCTGATACCTATCTCCAATACACCAGGGAGGAAGGAGGGGCAGCTGCCAGCTTCAGGGAGTCCCAAAAGTCTAGAAAATATGGAGAACTTACCCATCATTATATGTTTGTTCCCATAGGCTCAGAGACCCTTGGCTCATAGGGAAAGAATGCATCTAAATTCCTTAAGGAGCCGGGAAAAAGTCATCAGGGTAACTAGGGATCCCAGGGCAGCTAGTTTTCTGTTCCAACGGCTCAGTGCGGCTGTTCAAAGGGGTAATGCCTGCTGTATTTTGGGCACACGCCCCAGCTCTGAGGAGCTGGATGAGATTTCCGCCTCATAATCGGTGATACACACGTAACAACAAGTACCGTATATGCCACCTTTATATCAACAATGCATCTCTTAAATCTTCTGTACCATATTATGTAATATAATATGTATTATATATATATATATATATATATATATATATATATGAATACATATATATATATATATATATATATGAGGGAGCAAGGGGCTAGTAACCCCTTCTCCTGTATATATTACTAAAGTTAAAAAGAGGAACTTTTGTTCTTCTTTTTGGGTCACCCTGCTTTGGTGGGATATGGCTGGTTTGTTGAAATAAAAATAAGTATATATATATATATATATATATATATATATATATATATATATATATATGCAATAAGATCACAGTAAACAGGTGATTTCAAAATATGCAAAACAACCACTCTGAAAGAATAGAGAAATTCCAAGCGCTTTCGTGACTACTCACATTATCAAGGAACTATAGCATATGCATATGCATATATATATATATATATATATATATATATATATATATATATATATATATATATATATATATATATATATATATATATATATATATATGCAAGGAATTCGCAAGAGCAGGCGAAATATACACAAACACTGATCTCTGGCTGAAGGAGACTCGAACCTACGAACCTTGGAACAAGGTACGCAGTGCTATACCATTCTCACCACACTGGACCAATACCTTGGAGTCCAGCTTGCGCTAGACTTTGATCCAAGGCAGCCAGCTTTCAGGGAGAAGGCTTACAGCTTTTCATCTCATCCCCTGCATGCATCAGCCTTACTAGAGATTTTAACAATGCAAGGAATTCGCAAGAGCAGGGAGGAGACTTCGTAGGTTCGAGTCTCCTTCAGCCAGAGATCAGTGTTTATATATATATATATATATATATATATATATATATATATATATATATATATATATATATAGGAACGCTTCTCTTGCCGAATAACGCTAGCGAAAATTTGTGTATATATATATATATATATATATATATATATATATATATATATATATATATATATATATATATATATATTTATATATATTATTATTATTAACACACTGGCCGATTCCCACCAAGGCAGGGTGGCCCGAAAAAGAAAAACTTTCACCATCATTCACTCCATCACTGTCTTGCCAGAAGGGTGCTTTACACTACAGTTTTTAAACTGCAACATTAACACCCCTCCTTCAGAGTGCAGACACTGTACTTCCCATCTCCAGGACTCAAGTCCGGCCTGCCGGTTTCCCTGAACTCCTTCATAAATGTTACTTTGCTCACACTCCAACAGCACGTCAAGTATTAAAAAGCATTTGTCTCCATTCACTCCTATCAAACACGCTCACGCATGCCTGCTGGAAGTCCAAGCCCCTCGCACACAAAACCTCCTTTACCCCCTCCCTCCAACCTTTCCTAGGCCGACCCCTACCCCGCCTTCCTTCCACTACAGACTGATACACTCTTGAAGTCATTCTGTTTCGCTCCATTCTCTCTACATGTCCGAACCACCTCAACAACCCTTCCTCAGCACTCTGGACAACAGTTTTGGTAATCCCGCACCTCCTCCTAACTTCCAAACTACGAATTCTCTGCATTATATTCACACCACACATTGATCTCAGACATGACATCTCCACTGCCTCCAGGCTTCTCCTCGCTGCAACATTCATCACCCATGCTTCACACCCATATAAGAGATTGGTAAAACTATACTCTCATACATTCCCCACTTTGCCTCCAAGGACAAAGTTCTTTGTCTCCACAGACTCCTAAGTGCACCACTCACCCTTTTCCCCTCATCAGTTCTATGATTCACCTCATCTTTCATAGACCCATCCGCTGACACGCCCACTCCCAGATATCTGAATACATTCACCTCCTCCATACTCTCTCCCTCCAATCTGATATCCAATCTTTCATCACCTAATCTTTTTGTTATCCTCATAACCTTACTCTTTCCTGTATTCACTTTCAATTTTTTTCTTTTGCACACCCTACCAAATTCATCCACCAACCTCTGCAACTTCTCTTCAGAATCTCCCAAGAGCACAGTGTCATCAGCAAAGAGCAACTGTGACAACTCCCACTTTGTGTGATTCTTTATCTTTTAACTCCACGCCTCTTGCCAATATATATATATATATATATATATATATATATATATATATATATATATATATATATATATATATATATATATATACACAAAATAACCACTGTGAGAATAAATAGTAGAATTCTAGGGATCAGGTCAGGGATCATTTATTTAAAAAGGACAAACATTAATACATTGGTACATTATGTCAAAGATTATGAATCTCCTCCCTCTCCTTTGGAACTTGAAGTGAGACAAGTATGCAGTAAGCATTTTCCCTCTGGATCTCCACGCTGAGCCGCTGGAGCATGAACGTGGCCGACCTTGGATCCCTGGTGGTGTCATTGAGTCTGGAACCCAGTTGGTGGAGGAAATGTGTGGTATTCTTTCCCCACGATCCTAAGGTCTCCGATACCACTGGGACAAATTGATATGTATGGCTTATGTATTTGTAGTAGTCTCACTGTCCTCTCGTCTGACAGTGTTCTCTTTAGTAGCTGCTGCTCTTACAGGATCGACAGGAAAATAAGAATATCTCCACACTGAACGGTCTTCCTGCAGAATCGTCTTCCTGCAGAATGGTCTTCCTGCGGAATGGTCTTCCTGCAGAATGGTTTTTCTGCAGAATGGTCTTCCTGCAGAATGGCCTTTCTGCAGAATGGTCTTCCTGCAGAATGGTCTTCATGCAGAACGGTCTTCCTGCAGAACGGTTTTCCTGCAGAATGGTCTTCCTGCAGAACGGTCTTCCTGCAGAACGGTTTTCCTGCAGAATGGTCTTCCTGCAGAATGGTCTTCCTGCAGAATGGTCTTCCTGCAGAATGGTCGTCAGTTAATATTGTCTCCTGGCCTGCCATGATTCCCAACAGTGGTGTCCGCCACAGTGCTGGCACACTCGAGCTCACAATTTCGTAGGTCTCTTTGTTTTTCGTTTTTATCACACGATTTTTGTCTTTATTTTCCTCGAAATCATTATTCATCTTTTTTTTTTCAATGTTACCACTGTCACTACCACTGTCACTGACACCGCTACCTTCACTACCACTGTCACTAACACCACTACCTTCAATACCACTGTCACTGACACCACTACCTTCACTACCACTGTCACTGACACTACTACCTTCACTACCACTGTCACTGACACCACTACTTTCATTACCACTGTCACTGACACGACTACCTTCACTACCACTGTCACCACCACCACTACCTTCACTACCTCTGTCACCACCACCACCACTACCTTGTAGCACTACCATTGTTACCACCACCACTACCTTCACTACAACTGTCACCACCACCACTACCTTGTAGCACTACCACTGTTACCACCACCACTACCTTCACTACCACTGTCACTGACACCACTTTCTTCATTACCACTGTCACCACCACCACTACCTTCACTACCACTGTCACCACCACCCCTACCATTACTGCCACTGTCACAACCACCACTACCTTCACTACCACTGTCACTGACACTACTACCTTCACTACCACTGTCACTGACACCACTACCTTCACTACCACTGTCACTGACACCACTACCTTCACTACCACTGTCACTGACACTACTACCTTCACTACCACTGTCACTGACACCACTACCTTCACTACCACTGTCACCACCACCACTACCTTCACTACCACTGTCACCACCACCACTACCTTCACTACCTCTGTCACCACCACCACCACTACCTTCACTACCACTGTCAACACCATGCCTACCTTCACTACCACTGTCACCACCACCCCTACGTTCACTACCACTGTCACCACCACCCCTACCATTACTGCCACTGTCACCACCATCCCTACCTTCACTACCACTGTCACTGACACTACCACTGTCACTGACACTACTACCTTCACTACCACTGTCACTGACACCACTACCTTCACTACCACTGTCACCACCACCACTACCTTCACTACCACTGTCACCACCACCACTACCTTCACTACCACTGTCACCACCACCACTACCTTCACTACCACTGTCACCACCACCACTACCTTCACTACCACTGTCACCACCACCACTACCTTCACTACCACTGTCACCACCACCACTACCATCACTACCACTGTCACCACCACCACTACCATCACTACCACTGTCACCACTACCATCACTACCACTGTCACCACTACCATCACTACCACTGTCACCACCACCACTACCATCACTACCACTGTCACCACCACCACTACCATCACTACCACTGTCACCACCACCACTACCATCACTACCACTGTCACCACTACCACTACCATCACTACCACTGTCACCACCACCACTACCATCACTACCACTGTCACCACCACCACTACCATCACTACCACTGTCACCACCACCACTACCATCACTACCACTGTCACCACTACCGCTACCATCACTACCACTGTCACCACCACCACTACCATCACTACCACTGTCACTACCACCACTACCATCACTACCACTGTCACCACCACCACTACCATCACTACCACTGTCACCACTACCATCACTACCACTGTCACCACCACCACTACCATCACTACCACTGTCACCACCACCACTACCATCACTACCACTGTCACCACCACTACCATCACTACCACTGTCACCACCACCACTACCATCACTACCACTGTCACCACCACCACTACCATCACTACCACTGTCACCACCACCACTACCATCACTACCACTGTCACCACTACCATCACTACCACTACCATCACTACCACTGTCACCACCACCACTACCATCACTACCACTGTCACCACCACCACTACCATCACTACCACTGTCACCACCACCACTACCATCACTACCACTGTCACCACTACCATCACTACCACTGTCACCACCACCACTACCACCACTACCACTGTCACCACTACCATCACTACCACTGTCACCACCACCACTACCATCACTACCACTGTCACCACCACCACTACCATCACTACCACTGTCACTACCTACTCTCACTGACACCACTACCTTCACTACCACTGTCACCACACCACTACCCTTCACTACCACTGTCACCACACTACTACCTTCACTACCACTGTGCCCACCACCACTACCTTCACTACCACTGTCACTGACACCACTACCTTCACTACCACTGTCACTGACACCACTACCTTCACTACCACTGTCACTGACACTACTACCTTCACTACCACTGTCACTGACACCACTACCTTCACTACCACTGTCACTGACACTACTACCTTCACTACCACTGTCACTGACACCACTACCTTCACTACCACTGACACTGCTACCTTCACTACCACTGTCACTGACACCACTACCTTCACTACCACTGTCACTGACACTACTACCTTCACTACCACTGTCACTGACACCACTACCTTCACTACCACTGTCACTGACACTACTACCTTCACTACCACTGTCACCACCACCACTACCTTAACTACCACTGTCACCACCACCACTACCTTCACTACCACTGTCACCACCACCACTACCTTCACTACCACTGTCACCACCACCACTACCTTAACTACCACTGTCACCACCACCACTACCTTCACTACCACTGTCACCACCACCACTACCTTCACTACCACTGTCACCACCACCACTACCTTAACTACCACTGTCACCACCACCACTACCTTCACTACCACTGTCACCACCACCACTACCTTAACTACCACTGTCACCACCACCACTACCTTCACTACCACTGTCACCACCACCACTACCTTCACTACTACCACCACTACAACCTACCCCACCGCCAATCCCAACCACAATCACCTCACTACCACCACTCCAAACATCACAATTGCCACCACCACCACCACAATTACCACCATAACCACAACCACCACAACCACTACCTTTCCTTCCCCCAGATAATTTAATGTTATCACTCGTGTTTTATATCTTCGTCTTCATCTTATCTGTATCCATTTTACCTTTCCCTGTTTTTCCTCCCGTCTTCCATTTCTTGTTCTCTCCTTCTCCCTCTACTTCCAGGAATTAAGTGTTACAATTTTATAATGTTTTCTCTACAATATTTCATTTTTTTCTAGTTTTATGTTTATTATAAAACTTAAAATAAACCTGGTCAAGTATCGAGAAAATTTAATAAAATTATTGTTTATCGAGGTAGACATTAATTTATGATGGTATCATTCTTTTTAATTTTTTAAGTTAATATAAC
>NW_027200933.1:0-15504 GCF_038502225.1 Cherax quadricarinatus
CATCATGGAATCTTGGTTCAGAGGACATCTACAAGACCTTCTTCACGGCTGCTGCAACTAACCCATCTCTTTGGGAAGGACCTACTTCCACTGGGGAATCCCGCCTACCAGTGACTGCCCTCGTCTGCTGCCCGTCCCATTCACTGACGCCTATAAAAAGCGCCAGTCTTCTTGCCTTTGCTCCAGACTCTCCTCCACCATGATGCTGTGAACACTAACTCCAAGGCCGAGGGACTGATTACCTCATCTTTTGTATATAGTTCTACTGTCTTCCTATTATGTCCTAGAATCTGTATTGATAAAGCCACTGGATGGCGAAACGTCTACTACAATAAAGATATCCAGATGTTGCACATGTGTCTTAACTTTCATATTGTCGGTATTTTATACCTTTCTTGCACAACTTGTCAGACACTGAAACATCATGGAATCTTGGTTCAGAGGACATCTACAAGACCTTCTTCACGGCTGCTGCAACTAACCCATCTCTTTGGGAAGGACCTACTTCCACTGGGGAATCCCGCCTACCAGTGACTGCCCTCGTCTGCTGCCCGTCCCATTCACTGACGCCTATAAAAAGCGCCAGTCTTCTTGCCTTTGCTCCAGACTCTCCTCCACCACGATGCTGTGAACACTAACTCCAAGGCCGAGGGACTGATTACCTCATCTTTTGTATATAGTTCTACTGTCTTCCTATTATGTCCTAGAATCTGTATTGATAAAGCCACTGGATGGCGAAACGTCTACTACAATAAAGATATCCAGATGTTGCACATGTGTCGGAATAAAGTTGCCTAACTGTTGCCTATGTGTCTTACCTACCAAGACAGCAATGCCTAAGCGTACGTAACAGCGCAAATAGATTACTGGGATTTATATCAAGAAGTGTAAGCAACAGAAGTCCAGAGGTCATACTGCAGCTTTATACATTAGGTAAGACACATATGCAACAGTTAGACAACTTTATTCCGAAACGTTTCGCCTACACAGTAGGCTTCTTCAGTCGAATACAGAAAATAGGCAGGAACAGTAGAGATGTGAAGACGATGTAATCAGTCCATCACCCTTGTAGTCGTAGAATTTGAGGTTGTCAGTCCCTCGGCCGAGGGACTGACAACCTCAAATTCTACGACTACAAGGGTGATGGACTGATTACATCGTCTTCACATCTCTACTGTTCCTGCCTATTTTCTGTATTCGACTGAAGAAGCCTACTGTGTAGGCGAAACGTTTCGGAATAAAGTTGTCTAACTGTTGCATATGTGTCTTACCTAACCACCTGTCGGTATTGTATACCATTTTGATGTTCAGCTTTATACATCATTAGTAAGGCCTCACCTAGATTATGCAGCTCAGTTCTGGTCTCAATATTACAGAATGGACATAAATTCGTTAGAAAACATTCAGCATAGGATGACTAAATTAATACATAGCATTAGAAATCTTCCTTATGAAGAAAGATTGAAGACTCTTATGTTACATTCACTTGTTAGACGAAGAATGAGGGGAGACCTGATCGAAGTGTATAAGTGGAAGATAGGTATTAATAAAGGGGATATTAATAAGGTCTTGAGGATATCTCTCCAAGAGAGAACCCGCAGTAATGGATTTAAATTAGATAATTTTAGATTTAGAAAGGACATAGGAAAGTATTGGTTTGGAAATAAAGTAGTTGATGAGTGGAACAGTCTACCTAGTTGGGTTGAGGCTAGGACTTTGGGTAGTTTCAAATTTAGGTTGGATAAATATATGAGTGAGAGGGGTTGGGTTTGAGTGGTACTTGCAAATCAGTGGATAGAGTTATCAGACCTTATTTCTTGGGGAGCATTGGAAATTGGGTTGGACAAATGTTTTGTCAGTTGGATGGATTGTAAAGGACCTGCCGAGTATGGGCCAACAGGCCTGCTGCAGTGATCCTCCTTTATGTTCTTATTAGTGGGTGTGGGTGGGTGCGAATTGGACCTGGCTACCTTGTGCTACTAGGTCTGCTGCCGTGCTCCTTTCTTAAGTGACTGTGACCTGACCTAACTAGGTTAGTGCATTGGCTTAAGCCAGTAGAAGACTTGGACCTGCCTCACATGGGCCAGAAGGCCTGCTGCAGTGTTCCTTCTTTTGTTCTTATTATTGTAGTGCTACAACGTTACTGTGACATTACAACAACATTGCGATGTTACAACATTATTTAGATGTAATAACGTTACACAAAAAACCGCACATAGGAGAGAGGAGCTTACGACGACGTTCCGGTCCGACTTGGACCATTTACAAAGTCATACTAACAGTAAGGAGAGAGGGATGGGGTATATATAGGCCAGCAGACATTGACAGGACAAGAGAGGTAGTAGAGGAAGATGAGAAGTAGAGGTAGAAGTAGTAGTAGTAGTAGTCGTAATGGAGTCAGTCAAATACTAAGAGAGAGAGAGAGAGAGAAGCGCTGCAAGGGAGCTAGAGGCTCACGAAGGGTAGGAACAAGAATACAGTGGGGAGAAAATAATAATAATGGACCAAATACCCAAGGCAGAAGAAAGAAAACCCAAAGGAGAAAGGGGAAAGAGGAAAGAGGAAGAGGGAGAATGAGAAAAAAAGAGTCATGGGTGTTCTGAAGTTTGGAGCATTTTACAATGTAGTGCGAGAGGAAGGCATCTACAGAGACAAAGCCACGACTAAGATTCATACAAGGAAAGTTGTGTATTAGGGAGGATTCAACCAGACGTCGACTGTGAAAGTTAAATGTAGGGTAGACAGTTTTAGTAGAAGACCAGTCAGTAGGATGACTGTGATAAGATAAGATTTCGTTCGGATTTTTAACCCCAGAGGGTTAGCCACCCAGGATAACCCAAGAAAGTCAGTGCGTCATCGAGGACTGTCTAACTTATTTCCATTGGGGTCCTTAATCTTGTCCCCCAGGATGCAACTCACTCCAGTCGAATAACACCCAGGTACCTATTTGCTGCTAGGTGAACAGGACAACAGATGTAAGGAAACGTGTCGAAATGTTTCCACCCGCCGGGAATCGAACCCAGGCCCTCCGTGTGTGAAGCGGGAGCTTTAGCCACCAGGCCACCGGGCCATCTCTGACATGACAGAAAAGAGCATTGTTAGTGTTGGCCACTTTCTCCAAAGTACTGAAGAGGACAGGAGGAACAAGAAACAGAGTAGACACCAGAAACATCTATAGAGGGAGGAGAGGTATGAACTAGATTAATGCAGAGTGTTTCTCTGGCGAAAAGTAAGTTTGATGTCCCAGGAACGAAGAGAGTTGTTGAGATTAGAAAGACTGGAAATGTAGGAAAGGCAGAGGACAGGAGAGCTCATAGGAGTAGAGAGTTTGGGAGAGAAGAAATTGCTTTTGGCATGTGAGAAGGCAGAGTCTGTGAAATGGGAAGGGTAGCCAAGACGGGAAGATGAATTAAGAAGAGTGATATTTCTGATTGAAGGAACTGAGGATCACAAATGCGGAGAGCACGGAGAAAGAGGGAGATAAGAACACTTTTCTTGACAGAGGAAGCATGATGAGAAAAGTAGTGAATGTACATGCCACTGTGCAAAGGTTTCCGGTACACGGAAAAAGCAAAACCTGTCTCTGAGCGGTGGATATGAACATCAGTGAAAGGAAGCAAGGAATAAGATTCCCATTCAGCTTTAAACTTAATGGAAGGGGCATGGTTATTAAGAGCATCAAGAAATGGCCGGAAGAGACAAGAGTCGTGAGGCCACAGAGCAAATATGTCATCTTCCTAAAGGAAGCAGAGTGAAGGACGCACATTAATAGTTGAAAGAAGAACAGTCTCGATGTATTCCATGTGAAGATTACAAGAACAGGAGACACCAAAGGTCTGAGAATAATATTTCCCTTTGAAGGAAAAGGAATTTGAGTCCACACTAAAGCTGATAAGATCAAGAAAGACATCAGTAGGTATAGGGAGATGAAGTAACATTTAATTGGTCTTCTCTCTGAGAAAATTAAGAACAATATCAAGAGGGACATTAGTGAAGAGGGACTCAACGTTAAGACTTACATGTTACAGGTCGGGAGAGAGTGAGTCCGTTTAACGAAGTCTTGAGAGTGACGAAGATGAGAAGGAGAAAAAGTACCAACAAAGGGAGTGAGGGTTTTGGCCAGCCAAGAAGCAAGAGAATAAGAGACAGAACCTCTAGACTCGCAGGGGTCGACAACCTACGGCCCGGGCACCGGATCCAGCCAACGGAGCCACAGCGCAAATGATGTTAAATATATGACAAACTTTAGTATGTATTATTATTAGCTCATTTATTAACTATGGCGATAATGTGGCAAACCATCCGCTCGCAGACATGGGCTCTATCCCCTAGGCAGAACAAGGTTGACATGGGCTCTATCCCCTAGGCAGAACAAGGTTGACATGGGCTCTATCCCCTAGGCAGAACAAGGTTGACATGGGCTCTATCCCCTAGGCAGAACAAGGTTGACATGGGCTCTATCCCCTAGGCAGAACAAGGTTGACATGGGCTCTATCCCCTAGGCAGAACAAGGTTGACATGGGCTCTATCCCCTAGGCAGAACAAGGTTGACATGGGCTCTATCCCCTAGGCAGAACAAGGTTGACATGGGCTCTATCCCCTAGGCAGAACAAGGTTGACATGGGCTCTATCCCCTAGGCAGAACAAGGTTGACATGGGCTCTATCCCCTAGGCAGAACAAGGTTGACATGGGCTCTATCCCCTAGGCAGAACAAGGTTGACATGGGCTCTATCCCCTAGGCAGAACAAGGTTGACATGGGCTCTATCCCCTAGGCAGAACAAGGTTGACATGGGCTCTATCCCCTAGGCAGAACAAGGTTGACATGGGCTCTATCCCCTAGGCAGAACAAGGTTGACATGGGCTCTATCCCCTAGGCAGAACAAGGTTGACATGGGCTCTATCCCCTAGGCAGAACAAGGTTGACATGGGCTCTATCCCCTAGGCAGAACAAGGTTGACATGGGCTCTATCCCCTAGGCAGAACAAGGTTGACATGGGCTCTATCCCCTAGGCAGAACAAGGTTGACATGGGCTCTATCCCCTAGGCAGAACAAGGTTGACATGGGCTCTATCCCCTAGGCAGAACAAGGTTGACATGGGCTCTATCCCCTAGGCAGAACAAGGTTGACATGGGCTCTATCCCCTAGGCAGAACAAGGTTGACATGGGCTCTATCCCCTAGGCAGAACAAGGTTGACATGGGCTCTATCCCCTAGGCAGAACAAGGTTGACATGGGCTCTATCCCCTAGGCAGAACAAGGTTGACATGGGCTCTATCCCCTAGGCAGAACAAGGTTGACATGGGCTCTATCCCCTAGGCAGAACAAGGTTGACATGGGCTCTATCCCCTAGGCAGAACAAGGTTGACATGGGCTCTATCCCCTAGGCAGAACAAGGTTGACATGGGCTCTATCCCCTAGGCAGAACAAGGTTGACATGGGCTCTATCCCCTAGGCAGAACAAGGTTGACATGGGCTCTATCCCCTAGGCAGAACAAGGTTGACATGGGCTCTATCCCCTAGGCAGAACAAGGTTGCCATGGGCTCTATCCCCTAGGCAGAACAAGGTTGACATGGGCTCTATCCCCTAGGCAGAACAAGGTTGACATGGGCTCTATCCCCTAGGCAGAACAAGGTTGACATGGGCTCTATCCCCTAGGCAGAACAAGGTTGACATGGGCTCTATCCCCTAGGCAGAACAAGGTTGACATGGGCTCTATCCCCTAGGCAGAACAAGGTTGACATGGGCTCTATCCCCTAGGCAGAACAAGGCTGACATGGGCTCTATCCCCTAGGCAGAACAAGGTTGACATGGGCTCTATCCCCTAGGCAGAACAAGGTTGACATGGGCTCTATCCCCTAGGCAGAACAAGGTTGACATGGGCTCTATCCCCTAGGCAGAACAAGGTTGACATGGGCTCTATCCCCTAGGCAGAACAAGGTTGACATGGGCTCTATCCCCTAGGCAGAACAAGGCTGACATGGGCTCTATCCCCTAGGCAGAACAAGGTTGACATGGGCTCTATCCCCTAGGCAGAACAAGGTTGACATGGGCTCTATCCCCTAGGCAGAACAAGGTTGACATGGGCTCTATCCCCTAGGCAGAACAAGGCTGACATGGGCTCTATCCCCTAGGCAGAACAAGGTTGACATGGGCTCTATCCCCTAGGCAGAACAAGGCTGACATGGGCTCTATCCCCTAGGCAGAACAAGGTTGACATGGGCTCTATCCCCTAGGCAGAACAAGGTTGACATGGGCTCTATCCCCTAGGCAGAACAAGGTTGACATGGGCTCTATCCCCTAGGCAGAACAAGGCTGACATGGGCTCTATCCCCTAGGCAGAACAAGGTTGCCGACCCCTGCAGAATATTTAAATTGAAATTGTAAAGATTTCAACGTGTGTTTTACATATTATAATATACTGATTACAATTTATGGTTTACGTATTATAAAATATTAATTACAAAGAAGGCCATTAGTAGGCCTAGGCATTTCGGGCAGACTAATATTAATTCTTACTCTATAATGACACAGGTTATGGAACATACTGATATTAAAGTTAGGTAACTGTAGTGATTACGTAGATTTACAATAGTGAGGTAGTTCAGAACATTTAGGAATATCACAATTTGTAAATTAAGTAATGAGGATGATTTTGTCTTGGCATGATACACAGTTTCTATTACATTTCCTATATTGAAGTATCTCAGGTAAACTTATGACTAGCACAACATTTATTAGGCAATAGCTATATTCGGAATTTTCTGTTTACAGTCATTTGGGTGAGTGTAAGTGTAAATTTGGGGGAATCACAGATATCGATAGTAAATCTATTTTGCTTTGGATGTGTGTATGATACGAGTATTATTATAGGTGGTTTTCATTTAGTTAACTGACGATGGGGTGTGTTAGGGAGATAAGATGTTTTTTAATGGTAGTTATGTAAATGGTGTTTAAGTCTGCAGTTCCTGAGTTTTCAGGCATTAATTCCAAATTTTAGGCCCTTTTAGGTACATTAAATTCTTGTGTAGAATTAGCCGGACTCGGGGAATGTCATAGAGATTTTTGTGTCTGATATTGTGCCTATGTCACAACGGTCAAGAAAACGTTTTAGTTCAAGGTTAATATCGGAATTTATGGTTCTGTAACTGTAGGTTGCACAGTAGTAGGTGTGGATGCTCTTTGAAGAGAGGAGGTGTGTTGCTGCTGTTGATCCCCAAGCACAAATGGCATATGTGAGGTAGGAATAGATGAGTGAACAGTACAGTGCGAGAAGGGCTGATTGTGGTACGTAGTAATGTATCTTAGAGGATCCAAACCGTTTTGGATACTCTTTTTTTGTTACGTGTCGGATATAGGCGTTGAATTTCAGGTTACTGTCGAGGTGTAGGCCCAGGAATTTGCCCTCATTATGTTTAGCAATAAGAGGGTTGTCAATCTTAAAGTTCAGTTGTGCAACACCTGCTCTATTACCAAACATAATATAGAAGGTTTTCTCAGTGTTAAGTGTAAGTTTATTGGCAGTCAACAAGGTTAATATTTTTAGTAGCTCTTCACTAGCAATGGTGTTGAGTGAGGCAAGATTTGAATGGGAGATGACATGTCGTGTCGTCAGCAAAGAAAATTGGTTTCAGGTGTTGTGATACGTTGGCAAGATCATTGGTGTATAAGAGGAAGAACAGGGGACCAAGGACACTTTCCTGTGGCACTCCGGTATCAAGTGGCCGTGTTGATGAGGTTGTGTCCTTAATGGAGACGTTCTGATACCTGTTAATAAGGTAGGATTTGAAATCTGTAAGTGCATGGCCTCTTATATCATAATGGTCAAGTTTGTGGAGTATCAAAAACTTTTCTTAGGTCAATAAAGAGTCCTAATGAATATTACTTATTTTCCAGTGCAGTGTAGAGCAGGTTTAGCATTTTTACAACAGCATTGCTTGTGCTTTTGTTTTTCCTGAAGCCAAACTGGAAAGGGTTGAGTATGCTGTGTGCTGTTATAAACGAACATAAGCTCTTGAGCACGAGTTTCTCGAACATTTTGGATAGTAACGGTAAACATTAAAATGGTATAAAATACCGACAGGTTGTTAGGTAAGACACATATGCAACAGTTAGGTATCTTTATTTCGAAAAGTTTCGCCTACACAGTAGGCTTCTTCAGTCGAGTACAGAAAAGTTGATAGAAGCAGAAGAGACTTGAAGACGATGTAATCAGTCCATCACCTTTGAAGTTTTGAGGTGGTCAGTCCCCTCAGTCTGGAGAAGAGTATTGTTCCATAGTCTGAAACAATATGGAGTTGAAGTGACAGAATGGAGCCTTATATACCGCCAGGAGGTGAGATGTAGGCCACTAGTAGAGGGACTGACCACCTCAAAACTTCAAGGGTGATGGACTGATTACACCGTCTTCATGTATCTTCTGGTGTGCAGCTCAGCCAGGATCTACTAGGTTTGCCACAAGGCACAGCACTCCTTGGTTGACCATCAAGGTCTTCAGTGGTACAGGTGACTTGACCTGCAAGTCAGAATCCTCTTAGGTCAGGAATCAAAGGACTGGTGACCACACAGTGTCCTGCCGTTGGGCTCTCTTTAGGTCCTCAACGGAGCAAGGGTTGTCTGCACTAACAAAAGCTCTATGCCTTGACAAGGCGTCACCAACGACATTTTGCTTACCTGGGACATAGTGGATAGTGGATTTCTGGGTTGTAGTTGTTGAAGCTGAGAGACCACCGAACATGCTTTCCTGAGAGATTCTTATTTGCAAAGAGAGACAATACAGGCAAGTGGTCTCTGTAAATCTTGATAGGATACTGGTAAATAGCATCTAGGAAGTGACACAAAGCCCATGCGATGGCTAATTGACTTCAGCCTTGGTAATGACACGGCTGTCATATGCTAATGGCTGTTGCTTACCACTGGACTCTTGCGACAAGACTACACCAATGCCAGCTTTGCTGCCATCGGACATCAAAGTAAACTACTTAGTGTCATCAAGAAATCTAAAAACTGGGGCTGATGTTAATATGTTCTTAAGTGCAACAAAGGCTCTTTCCTGGTCGCAAGTCCACTCGAAGGGCACATCTTTCTTCAGATGCCGGGTCAAAGGTGTAACTTTAGTGGAAAATCCGGTTATGAACGTGCAATAGAATCCAGTTAGGTCTGTTAAAGGGTAAACAGCATCTGCCATCGTAGGTCCAGGGAATTTCTGCACAACCAAGATTTTGGACTCGTCTGTCTTTATGCAATTCTGAGTTTCTACATGGCCCAGAAACTAAATTTCTTTCTTAAGGAATTGACATTTCGAGAGCTTTACTTTGAGATTAGCCTCAGCTAGTTTTTCCAGTACTCGTTCAAGTTTTACAAGATGTATAGGCACATTCTGAGACATCACGATAAGACAGTCTAGGTACACCATTATGGTCTCTCATAGGAGAGTATGGAAAATCGTCATCATCAAACGACTGAATGTGATAGGGCTTCCCTGCAATCCAAAAGACATTCTTTTGAACTAATAATGAGCAGTAGGCATAGAGAATGCGGATAATTCTTTACTCTGGTCAAGAGGAATCTGTCAAAAACCTTGGAGAAGGTCAAGAGTTGATAAAACTTCGTTATCGCCAATGTTCTGCAACAGGTCATTCTGAACTGGCAATGAAAAACTATCTAAACTATATTTGTATTTAGTTTCCTGAAATTAATTACAGGACACTATGTTCCATCTTTCTTCGGAACAAAGACGAGTGGAGGAAAAAAGTGAGGTCAACCCTATGGGCTCACCGTCTAGTTTTACCACAGGTTAGGCACGATTAAGAAACTTGAGAAGTTTTGGAACTTCTTCGGGGTAGTCTATCATTGCAAGGTCATCCTCCAGCATCAGCCAGGTGATGGAAGATTGAGTAGCAGACTCACCTGGGAGAACTGCACCTGTAAACTGGTCTGCTGGTACTTCACCTTCCACTCTCACTGGGAGAGGGAATCTGACGAGGTCGACAAGTGAGGTGTTCTTCCTCAGGGTAAAATTCCTACTGTGAACATTAACCCTCTGCGGGTCCAGTCCCCAGGTCTGAAACTTGTCCTTAGCATCCAGGAATTCTCAAAAAATTTGTTTGTTATTTTTTCTTATGAAATGGTAGAGAATATTTTTCTGTAGGTAATAAAATAAAAACACGAAATTTGATGAAAAATTGACGAAATTACGCATTCGGAAATTTTGCTGCATCAGCCATTTTTATGCATCGGTGGTTTTATCGCCATGACTCCCATTTTACTCCAATTACACGTCTCCAGCTGAACAAATTCTTAGCTTTTGTGCTAGTATTACTTCTAATTTATCGACTGAGCATAAGAAATTCCCCAATCAACTACTTTAACTACCCAATAAAGTGATCAGAAATTGGTAATTTGGCCAATTTTACACAAAATTCAAAATATTCATATTTCAAAATAGGACTCAGAATAAACAATGCAGGCATTCCTGGCACTAAAATAACCTTTTCTCTGTTTATTGGTTACGTTTCCAGGCTTTACAAGTGAATTCTATTTTGATTTTTTATTCGCAAAATGAATTTTTATTCACACCAAAAATCAGTAAATAACAAAAAGGCACAATACCGTGACTGGAACGATACACAAAAAAATAACCCGCACATAAAAGAGAGAAGCTTACGACGACGTTTCGGTCCGACTTGGACCATTGACAAAGTCACACTTTGTCAATGGTCCAAGTCGGACCGAAACGTCGTCGTAAGCTTCTCTCTTTTATGTGCGGGTTATTTTTGTGTACCAAAAATCAGATTTACTGTTAAGAAAGATTGTAATAATTGTATAACTAATATCAGCACACTGGAGAGCGCTGATCAGATCCACCAGCTGACGTGTTACGTCATTTGTTTACTCCTCAACATCGGAATATGGAACATTTCTGCTAATTTGAGCTCATATTCAAGTTATTTTTGATACTGAAACCATTCAAAATCATCTCTAGTTCTGTAATATATCTTCTATTCCATTAAATGAGACCAGAAAACCGCGAATACAACCTTAAAAAACATACGAAAATACACTACAAATTCGTCGTTTTAATCAAAAAAGTCTCAGATTTTTTTCATTATGCACTGTGTGCTGCTGGATTTTTTTTATATGGTGCACACTTACCACATGGATGCATTCTTTTATATCTGGACCTAATTTTACTGATCACAGCTTATCTGAGTGAGCTGAGCTCATGGTGTAGAACTACGGCTTCGTCCCAGGCTTCAAAGCCGTAAAACTATGGGACGGACTCTCAAAGGATTAATAACAATAACTTGCAGCTTACCAGGTTGTACAGTGTGGAAGGATGGTTCAAGAGAGATCCTTGACTCTGCATGTATTGCTGTCTACTAGCACGTGGTCCCCTACGGAAACTGTGTTCACAATACACCGTAACTGGAGTGAGCTAGCTGATAATGTGACGTCATACTTTGTACAGGCTGTAACCTTTGTACAGGCTGTAACCTTTGTACAGGCTGTAACCTTTGTACAGGCTGTAACCTTTGTACAGGCTGTAACCTTTGTACAGGCTGTAACCTTTGTACAGGCTGTAACCTTTGTACAGGCTGTAACCTTTGTACAGGCTGTAACCTTTGTACAGGCTGTAACCTTTGTTTTTGCTCCTTTCTTATTGAAGATCTTGTTGATATTACTGCACAAAGCTATGCTGATCAGACACAGTGATCAACAGGATGCTAAACATAGGTAGCGATCACCTACATACTTAACATAGGTAGTGATCATCACATACTTAACATAGGTAGTTATCATCAATATACTTAACAAAGGTAGTTATCGTCAACATACTTAACATAGGTAGTGATCATCAACATACTTAGCATAGATAGTGATCATCAACATACTTAACATAGGTAGTGATCATCAACATACTTAACATAGGTAGTGATCATCAACATACTTAACATAGGTAGTGATCATCAACATACTTAACATAGGTAGTGATCATCAACATACTTAACATAGGTAGTGATCATCAACATACTTAGCATAGATAGTGATCAACAGCATACTTAACATAGGTAGTGATCATCAACATACTTAACATAGGTAGTGATCATCAACATACTTAACATAGGTAGTGATCAACAGCATACTTAACATAGGTAGTGATCATCAACATACTTAACATAGGTAGTGATCAACAGCATACTTAACATAGGTAGTGATCATCAACATACTTAACATAGGTAGTGATCATCAACATACTTAACATAGGTAGTGATCATCAACATACTTAACATAGGTAGTGATCATCAACATACTTAACATAGGTAGTGATCATCAACATACTTAACATAGGTAGTGATCATCAACATACTTAACATAGGTAGTGATCAACAGCATACTTAATATAGATAGTGATCATCAACATACTTAACATAGGTAGTTATTATCAACATACTTAGCATAGATAGTGATCAACAACATACTTAACATAGATAGTGATCATCAACATACTTAACATAGGTAGTTATTATCAACATACTTAGCATAGATAGTGATCAACAACATACTTAACATAGATAGTGATCATCAACATACTTAACATAGGTAGTTATTATCAACATACTTAGCATAGATAGTGATCAACAGCATACTTAACATAGATAGTGATCATCAACATACTTAACATAGGTAGTTATTATCAACATACTTAGCATAGATAGTGATCATCAACATACTTAACATAGGTAGTTATTATCAACATACTTAGCATAGATAGTGATCAACAACATACTTAACATAGATAGTGATCATCAACATACTTAACATAGGTAGTTATTATCAACATACTTAACATAGGTAGTTATTATCAACATACTTAGCATAGATAGTGATCAACAACATACTTAACATAGATAGTGATCATCAACATACTTAACATAGGTAGTGATCAACAGCATACTTAACATAGATAGTGATCAACAACATACTTAACATAGGTAGTGATCAACAACATACTTAACATAGGTAGTTATTATCAACATACTTAACATAGGTAGTTATTATCAACATACTTAACATAGGTAGTTATTATCAACATATTTAACATAGGTAGTTATTATCAACATACTTAACATAGGTAGTTATTATCAACATACTTAACATAGGTAGTGATTATCAACATATTTAACATAGATAGTGATCATCATCATACTTAACATAGGTAGTGATCAACAGCATACTTAACATAGATAGTGATCAACAACATACTTAACATAGGTAGTGATCAACAACATACTTAACATAGGTAGTTATTATCAACATACTTAACATAGGTAGTTATTATCAACATATTTAACATAGGTAGTTATTATCAACATACTTAACATAGGTAGTTATTATCAACATACTTAACATAGGTAGTTATTATCAACATACTTAACATAGGTAGTTATTATCAACATACTTAACATAGGTAGTTATTATCAACATACTTAACATAGGTAGTTATTATCAACATACTTAACATAGGTAGTTATTATCAACATACTTAACATAGGTAGTTATTATCAACATACTTAACATAGGTAGTTATTATCAACATACTTAACATAGGTAGTTATTATCAACATACTTAACATAGGTAGTTATTATCAACATACTTAACATAGGTAGTTATTATCAACATAGTTAACATAGGTAGTTATTATCAACATAGTTAACATAGGTAGTTATTATCAACATACTTAACATAGGTAGTTATTATCAACATACTTAACATAGGTAGTTATTATCAACATACTTACCATAGGTAGTTATTATCAACATACTTAACATAGGTAGTTATTATCAACATACTTAACATAGGTAGTTATTATCAACATACTTAACATAGGTAGTTATTATCAACATACTTAACATAGGTAGTTATTATCAACATACTTAACATAGGTAGTTATTATCAACATACTTAACATAGGTAGTTATTATCAACATACTTAACATAGGTAGTTATTATCAACATACTTAACATAGGTAGTTATTATCAACATACTTAACATAGGTAGTTATTATCAACATACTTAACATAGGTAGTTATTATCAACATACTTAACATAGGTAGTTATTATCAACATACTTAACATAGGTAGTTATTATCAACATACTTAACATAGGTAGTTATTATCAACATACTTAACATAGGTAGTTATTATCAACATACTTAACATAGGTAGTTATTATCAACATACTTAACATAGGTAGTTATTATCAACATACTTAACATAGGTAGTTATTATCAACATACTTAACATAGGTAGTTATTATCAACATACTTAACATAGGTAGTTATTATCAACATACTTAACATAGGTAGTTATTATCAACATACTTAACATAGGTAGTTATTATCAACATACTTAACATAGGTAGTTATTATCAACATACGTAACATAGGTAGTTATTATCAACATACTTAACATAGGTAGTTATTATCAACATGAGTTACATACAACAAGTTGTCAATATTTCCTTCAATATTAATTATTGTAACATTTACTCCCTGTATTTACTACTGGATATATCTCTGACTCACTCACCATCAACACTATCATGTAACTCACACACCATCAACACTATCATGTGACTCACTCACCATCAACACTATCATGTGACTCACACACCATCAACACTATCATGTGAATCACACACCATCAACACTATCATGTGAATCACACACCATCAACACTATCATGTGACTCACACACCATCAACACTATCATGTGACTCACACACCATCAACACTATCATGTGAATCACACACCATCAACACTATCATGTGACTCACACACCATCAACACTATCATGTGACTCACACACCATCAACACTATCATGTGACTCACTCACCATCAACACTATCATGTGACTCACTCACCATCAACACTATCATGTGACTCACACACCATCAACACTATCATGTGACTCACACACCATCAACACTATCATGTGACTCACTCACCATCAACACTATCATGTGACTCACACACCATCAACACTATCATGTGACTCACACACCATCAACACTATCATGTGACTCACACACCATCAACACTATCATGTGACTCACACACCATCAACACTATCATGTGACTCACTCACCATCAACACTATCATGTGACTCACACACCATCAACACTATCATGTGACTCACTCACCATCAACACTATCATGTGACTCACACACCATCAACACTATCATGTGACTCACTCACCATCAACACTATCATGTGACTCACACACCATCAACACTATCATGTGACTCACTCACCATCAACACTATCATGTGACACACACACCATAAACACTATCATGTGACTCACTCACCATCAACACTATCATGTGACACACACCATCAACACTATCATGTGACTCACTCACCATCAACACTATCATGTGACTCACTCACCATCAACACTATCATGTGACTCACTCACCATCAACACTATCATG